>NC_036654.1:765702-846729 GCF_002806865.2 Cucurbita pepo subsp. pepo
TCGTCCTCTATGGGTTTTTCCTTCCAAGTTCCCCTCAAGGTTTTAAAATGTGTCTGCTAGGGAGAGGTTTCCACACCCATATAAGGAATGTTTCGTTCCCCTCTCCAACCGAGGTGAGATCTCACAATAACTTTGTAGTATTAAATGGTTTTCATTGGTCTTAGAATTTTGTCTATAGACACCAAAATGGTCACTTTTAAAAGTATAGGAGATTCTTTTGAAGTATAAAACTTGAAAGTATAAAATGAAAATGGACATTTTGAAAGTGCAAGGTCCAAAACGAACCAAAGTTGAAAGTGCAAATAATAAATTAACCTAACGGCAGTGCAAGGGTTCAATTAAAACAATTAGGTATTGCCTATGATGTATGTAAATCACGCACATGACTGTAAATTAAACCAAAAAAAGGAAATCAGATAAAGTTAGTAATATAAGCACCAACTAGAGCTGGACACCATGAAAGCATAAATTTAGTTACTTAGCAACTACGAGAACATCAGTGCTTCAACCGAGCAATAATCGCTCACCAGAAACAAATTACTTGGGGTATGCTAACCGAGCCCCCGAAACTTTCTTGCATAGCTTCCCACTGAAAAATAAATTAACTAACTTGAAGAGTGGACCCAAGATTTAGGAGAACTTATATCATTTTAAATGGGTAAAAAGATGAACATCTTCAATAAATCAAAACTTCAAACAGGGTGCTATCTCCATAAATAATAAACAAGGAAAAAGCAAATAATGTTAATGTAAAGAATGTTAATAAGAACACAAGGGAAAGTGTCTATAAACCCTACAATTTGTCCCAGTCAACCAGACAAGGCAAAATTCATCTCCTCAATAGATGTCAATAAGGAGAAAAGAATAAAAGAAATGCAAGTACTACACCAAATGAGAACTGTATGAACAGACATACAAGCTCAGAGAGAAAACAGGGTAACAAAAACTTGCCAACATGTAAATCAATTCAATCCAAACCTACAAATCCCTCACAAAATCTACACGAACATATATTTCAGAGTTCAGCATCGGTTAATTTTTCAACCGAAAAAGATAAATGATTGAACTTTGAACATCTACCTAGAGTCTCAGATCCTGTGGATTTAGTTGGAATTCCATGAAGAAATAGGTATGGATACACACACATGTTGAAAACTTGACTATCAATTACAAGTCCAAGATGCTAAGACAGCTAAACGACCAGTTTCTTTTAACAATTCAGTTCAGAACTATGATGCACTCTGCAAGTACTTAAAAGTCCTGATTCCTGTCAACGGAAATTGATCAACTCAACCCTTTTTTTTTTTTTTTTCTTTGAGAAATCAATATACGAAAAGGAACAAGCATTGATTTACCAAACTGAATCAGAAAAATGCTTCCTCTTCGCTCTTCCTTAGTCCCACTTCCATGAAATTGCTCATAGGACCATTTAACAATCGCAATATCAGAAAAGGGAAGGAGTTTCTCCTCAATTTGTCAAAAGTTTCATGTACGCCACAAATATCTTAAGCAAATGTTATCTAATTTCAGATACAGACTGTTCCCTTATCAATTTTCTTTAGTGTTAAGAGTTTTATTCAGGAGGAGGAGGAGATCGGGATAATTTCAGCAGTAAAGAACTCAATTCCAGAATAAAAAAACAAGAGAGCCAAAGAATTCAAGCCTTAAAAATGATTAGAGCAAGAAACCAATTCCAAAAAAGATCAATGGCACAAAAGATGAACTCACTTCTTATGCCGCCGCCCGCGCTTAGTCCCCCAGCCTTCAAGCTTCGCGATGGGGCAGCCACAGCGCGCCCGAAAGAGCAAAATAGCTCGACCATTGGGTGGTGCCATCTTCCTCAGCTCGGACCTCAAGCACTCATAATCCGGGTTAGCCTCACTACCTCCCTTCCACGGCAATTTATCAATCTCCTTGGACCCACCCTTCACACACTCCTCCGTTTGCAATTGCAGATCAAACTCCATAGCCTTCTTCAACCCTTTACATCCCGGCTTCGCGCATTTCCTCGATCTAGCGCCACAACAAATCTCAAACACACCAACAATCACACAGAAAAACAACAAAAACCCAACAATAAACGGAAACGGAAATTGAGGAAGCTGCAGGGCCGAATACGACAAGAGAATCGAAAGAGAGTTGAAAATGTAAGAGAAATATGACGTTACAAGAAAGGTACCGGAAAACAGAACGAGAATGAGGATAAGAAGATCAAGGGTTGCGGATGGAGAGTGTTTACAGAGAAGGGAATTGCTAGGGCTAGGGTTTGCACAAGTCTTGGATTTGGAAATTGACGACGATGAGGTGAGAATTGAGGACGGAGGCATGGCGGTTGTCGGAACCAGAAGATTGCGCATGTTCTATAGAAAGCCCAGTTAGAGATTGGAATGAATGGAGTTCACAATTAGGGCAAAATTAGGGATCTTCCTGTAAAAAGAAGATTGAGAAAGAAGAAGAAGAAGAAGAAGAAGAAGAAGAAGAAGAAGAAGAAGAGTGGCGCACGTTAGCGAAGTGGTGGTGACGGACCGGCGAACGTGAACCGTCTGCTTGAGGATCACACACGCGCCACGGAGGAGAGTGGCTGAGAATGTGAAAGACGATATATTATTTATATATTTTTTCTTCTACTTTCGTTTCCAACGAAAAATAATAAATAAAGGCTTCTTCTTCTTCTTATTATTATTATTATTATTTGCGGGAAAAGTAAATGAAATAAAGTGAAATTAAATTGAAGGACGGTTGAGCTTCCAAGCGTTCACGTGATGTTAAATTAATTAATGATTCTCTAAAAATAAAGGTAATTAAAATGGGGGAAGATGTTTATTTTAATTATTATTTTTTAAAATGAATGTTTTTTCTTTTTATTTTTGTTTTTTTTTTTTTAATAAATTGAGGCTGTACTTGGGATAGATAGAGATGCANATTGAAGATTGATCTGGAAATTTTTTTAAATGATTTTAAGTGATTCTTTTTTTTTTTAAATGGTAATAACCATTTAAAGATTCCAATAAAATTGGAAATCAATTCAAAATACCTAAAGAAAATCAAATTTTCTATTTCAACTTTGAACAAGTGGCAAATAAAGTAAAAGGTGAAAGAGAAAGCTTATCCATTTGGATATTATAAATAAATATTTGATTTGGTGTAGAAACAATACCACTATTAAAAGAGCATCAAAGGATGCTGAAAAACAAGCAAAATGGGAAAGGAATAAAAAAGATGCCCAAAAGTCAAGTATGTGAATCATACACTCAGAACAGAATGACAGACGTAAAAGAACTCTAAAAGAACTCGCGATCGGAAAAAATGTGTAACAACCTAAGCTCCACCGCTAGCACATATTGTCCTATTTGGGCTTTTCCTTTCAAGCTTTCCCTCAAGGTTTTAAAACACTTTTGTTAGAGAGATTTCCACACCTTATAAGAAATGATTCGTTCCTCTATCCTAATTGATGTGGGATGGGCGACAAGTGACCAAATATATAGAGCAGAAGTGACCCACTCTGGGCAGATTCGTTCCCAAACCGATGTCCAGCCAATGTCTACGAGCTTCGAGCTAACCCAGCCGTAGCATAGCTCAGGTGGAAGAATGTATAGGAGTAACTGACAGGTTTTCCCTTTCCCTCATTCCTTTTGTTCTTTCCATCCTTCACGTCCTTCTGCTTTGAAAAGAGGTTATCCCACCTGACCTTACCATGAGAAATTCTCCTCCTTTTTTCCTGTTGATGCAATGAAAATGATGCAAGTTTAAGTAAATAATTTGTACAAATATACGATATTACTAAATGTTCTTCAAATAAACTTTGCAAGTCCTCGTCCTTAAGCTACTCAATTCGTAATCAACTGTTCTGAAAGTTTAGTCTTAGGTATCTGCACAAAGTGTAAGAAATTCCTTACACTACAGTTGTCTCAACTCAATTCCCTCTTTCTTACACTGCATCTCACTATCAGAAGAATTTTTTTTATTGATCTTGTTCATGAATCTTCATTCTATCACATCTACGAAGACAAAAATCATAACTGAGATGATTAAAAAGTTAAAATGAAGCATTCCTCATCTTTTTTATAGAACCATTGGCATTTCCATCATATAACATCGAAATTAGCCAGTGACTTTGGAATCTTAAGGATCACAGTTCCAGAAAGCACCATTTCATAAACTTAATAGCCTCAAGTGAGCCTTAGAATCAATCAAATCTTTTATGCTTCGCTTTTAAGTTTAAGTCAATCATATCTCCTGCAAATTCTAATTCACGATATGTACAGATGCCCTGCTACTTCTCATAACATTTTACCATTACTTTTCGTATGAGGTCCCACATCGGTTGGAGAGGAGAACGAAGCATTTTTTATAAGGGTGTGGAAGTCTCTTCCTAGTAGACCCGTTTTAAGATCTTGAAGGAAACCCAAAAAAGACAATATCTCTAGCTGGGCTGGGGCTGTTACACTTAGAGTATTCATTTTGTTAGTTAATGGCAATTGATTTTAAATACTACTGGATTTAAGAAGATAAATAGAAAGCATAAGATAGCATTAGAGAGTGAAAACAATAGTAAATATAACCTATTTAGATCAATTATGGAATGGATAGTATTTGTTCCAAGAACTTTAAAACAAATTTGTAGTAAGATGATCCTATTCGATCCAATCAGGGAGCTTCCATTTCAACCTATATGGATCCCGGATACATTCGATAACCGCCCGCCACAACGGGCATACATAAACTAGCTTCAGATACAACAACAAAATAATACCAACAACAATAATTCTAAATTCAAGTATCCTATTTTCTTGAGTCAATTCATCGTTCCTTGAAAAATTAAACCGAGGTCCCTAGCGATGCAATCAGTTGCCACATTTAACCAAAATTACAGAAAACACCGTAATTCACAACCGACGAGCATACTGCGATTGATTTAAACTAGGAATCAACATAGCACACAAAAAAAACAACCAAAAATTAAGTTCGCGAATCATTGAAACCACAATCTATCGCTACAATAACGACACTCGCAATATTCAGCATAAGAAGCCAAGAAAATCGAACGTACGAATAAACAATTGAAAATCGGCTAGAATAACAGAAAATTAAAGCAAGTGATGAAACTCACATGGCATCTTCTCCGTCAGAGGAGCTGCGAACTCTCTGAGAACCCATGAAACCACCAAGGAGACTCCGAACAGGCCGCAGTATGCAAGCCTAGCGGAGCACCTCAAGATTCCAGAGACGATGGAGGAGCAGAAACCGCATGTGAGAGATGCACAACACGAAAACAAGCAAGAAATTGCTGTACTCTCGACCTCAAGAATTCTGCTTGTCTTGCAGAGACTGTTATTAGTGGGCCTCTTATATTATATTGAAATTTCAATTTTATACCCATATAGTTTGGGCTGACCCCTACAAATGGGATTCGATACAGGTCTTCCACTGGGCCCAGTAAGGTTATTTGGGCTGACTCCTACAAATGGACTTCGATAAAGGCCCTACTCTGGGCCCAATAAGGTTATTTGGGCTGACACCTACAAAATGGGATTCGATACAGGTCTTCCACTGGGCCCAGTAAGGTTATTTGGGCTGACTCCTACAAATGGACTTCGATAAAGGCCCTACTCTGGGCCCAATAAGGTTATTTGGGCTGACACCTACAAAATGGGATTCGATACAGGTCTTCCACTGGGCCCAGTAAGGTTATTTGGGCTGACTCCTACAAATGGACTTCGATAAAGGCCCTACTCTGGGCCCAATAAGGTTATTTGGGCTGACTCCTACAAATTGGATTCGATCCAGGCCTTACACTTAGCCCAACAAGGTTAGTGGGCCTCATTCGTTTTAGCCGAATAGTTACAACATTAGTTACAACATTAAACGTGCTAGAGGTTGATGATTCGATTTTCATTCCCGCGATTGTTGAGTTCTAAAAGAAATATTTTCATCGAGGTTTTTTTTTTTCATTTCCACGACATTTATCTAAGAGTGAAAACTATTCCCAGAAACCAACACGGTCATTTTAGCTAAGAGGTCACCGAACAAAAAATTGTTTTAAGTCAAACACGCTTGATGATTAAGCCACCGAAAAATAAGAATATTATATGATTGAACAACTAACATTTATATAACAAACAAAACAAAGAGTATAAATAAATAAACAATTAAAGAAAATAATAAAAGTTAGGATAAATGAANAGCGATACGGGCCAAAACGGACAATATCTGTTGGCAGTAGGCTTGGTTTGTTACAAATGGTATCGGAGCCAGTCACTAGACGGTGCCAGGCACCGATCAAAGTAAGGGCTAGACCCTCTCCATTGCAGACGCGTTTTAAAACCGTGAGGAGGAGAAGCGAAAAGTCTAAAGAGGACAATATCAACTGGCGGTGGGAGCATATTCTGGAATTACTAATGATAGAATTGATCTACCTCGATTCATCTCCTTAACTAAAAGTACAAGTCTAAAGCAACAAATAGATGGTATTCGATCAAACCAATCCGACCCCCTTAATGCTCAAAAAGGACCTAGGAATATGGCAGTTTACCCTGCTGCTGGTAAAAGGATACCATTCCAAACAGAACAATTCAAAACAAAAACATGATACTTGTGGAATGTATATCAAAATGAGATAAAAACTGCTACCTTCTGAACAGCTAATCTCCTAATTGATGGAGCTCTTGCCATAGAAGAAGCAGCCGCAGCTGCAGCAACACGAATTCTGCAAAAAGTACAATTGAAATAAATCAATCAAAAACATTTAATTAGTGGCGTCGTAGATTCCGATGAACTAATTAAAAGTATCGATTGTACAATACCTTTTGTGCACATCAACATACTCATCCGTTTCATCAACAATCTCCTCCTGCATCAATTAAGAAATGTTACGGTATAGTTTACAATGATAGGTAACATTATGATCCAAAGAGAAGAGGGAGAAATTTTACCTGCAAAAGTTCTTCAAATACATCTTCAAGGGTGATGATACCAATAACTTCACCATCTTCTATGTCCTCTGAAGAATGGTTCAACCCATTTATAGAAGAAGCATCATTGCGTCGGTAAGAAGGTTGGCTACTTATGCCAGAAGTCTTGGAAGCTCTATCGATATCAAGGACTACATTATCTGAATTCTCGTCCTGCTTACGTAGCAAAGGAGTTGTCAATTGGGATTCCACGCCTTTGTTTTCCTCAGATTCTTCTCCATCCAATGTAGGAGGAAGAGCCTTGTTTTTTCCTTTTACTTTCACCACAGCAGCCATGTGACTACTCCCTTTCTGAAATTCGTTCAATATGTCATAAAGAGGCATGTNAGGTTTTTTTTTTTCATTTCCACGACATTTATCTAAGAGTGAAAACTATTCCCAGAAACCAACACGGTCATTTTAGCTAAGAGGTCACCGAACAAAAAATTGTTTTAAGTCAAACACGCTTGATGATTAAGCCACCGAAAAATAAGAATATTATATGATTGAACAACTAACATTTATATAACAAACAAAACAAAGAGTATAAATAAATAAACAATTAAAGAAAATAATAAAAGTTAGGATAAATGAACTAAAACAAAGTGAGAAATAAAATTAAAATGTAAATTGTAAAGAACAAAGCAGAAAATGAATTATTCCATGCTACTATACTCTTCCAAAGTTTTGAAAGAATATTACAAAAAAGGCCATCCAGTTTAAGTAAAGATTGGGAGAGCCAAAATTGGGGTGTGGGTAGGGTTGAAAATTACAGCCTTTTTCCAAACGCATGAATTTAAAATTTTTTTACGAGGTTCATGTGCTAAGAACCCTAAATAACAAGACCAAATGAACTGCCATACCAGAAGTTTTAATTTGTACAGGAAAGAGAATCAGACCAAAAGATCAANCAATTGAAATAAATCAATCAAAAACATTTAATTAGTGGCGTCGTAGATTCCGATGAACTAATTAAAAGTATCGATTGTACAATACCTTTTGTGCACATCAACATACTCATCCGTTTCATCAACAATCTCCTCCTGCATCAATTAAGAAATGTTACGGTATAGTTTACAATGATAGGTAACATTATGATCCAAAGAGAAGAGGGAGAAATTTTACCTGCAAAAGTTCTTCAAATACATCTTCAAGGGTGATGATACCAATAACTTCACCATCTTCTATGTCCTCTGAAGAATGGTTCAACCCATTTATAGAAGAAGCATCATTGCGTCGGTAAGAAGGTTGGCTACTTATGCCAGAAGTCTTGGAAGCTCTATCGATATCAAGGACTACATTATCTGAATTCTCGTCCTGCTTACGTAGCAAAGGAGTTGTCAATTGGGATTCCACGCCTTTGTTTTCCTCAGATTCTTCTCCATCCAATGTAGGAGGAAGAGCCTTGTTTTTTCCTTTTACTTTCACCACAGCAGCCATGTGACTACTCCCTTTCTGAAATTCGTTCAATATGTCATAAAGAGGCATGTCCGAGGGGACCCTGCCATTCATAAGCAAATAAATAAGTAAATAAACAATTCAAAAATGTTTCTCAGAAATTGGTTGGGGAGGGGGGAGGGGGGTGCGAGCAGCAAAATAGCAAGCACACCTGGGAATCCTCCGAATGGAAACCGCACTGACTTGGGTCTCCGTTTCAGGTCGTACTGTTAAGAGACTTTTCACCTGATTCCAGAAGGGTAAAGAGTTGAACCAAAAGAAATGAAAAAATTAATAGGCTATAAAGAAAATATTGCAAAATCTAGAACAGGAAAATACAATTTTTTTATTCATGATTATCGTAAGGCCTACCAGTAGAAGCCCGATAACATTCTTTGGATTCCCAGAATAGACAGGAACTCGACTATGACCACGAGCAAGGATTTTTCCCATTGCTTCCCTGAGTTATTTGTTCAAAAAAATGTTGAGAATAAAATCTTTGACAAATACTCCCTAAAGTATCTTCAAAAAGCTCAAAACTCACTCCAAATAATACAAGATTATCGAAAAAAGTAGGAATAAGAATTCACAAAAAAAATCCAGATATTAACGTACATGCATACTCCTTTAAAAATTACTGGGAAGTGATAAAGAAACAAGAACTACCAACATTTTTTTATCTAGCTGGGCAACCATCTGGAGTACCGTAAATAATTATTCCCTAGGAGACAATTAAACTCAAGAACTACCAACTATACCGTATACATTGAAGGAACTAGGAGCCAATAGCTGATACCGTGGATGTTCATTATTATAATGACAAAGACAAAGGTAAAAGCTAATTTCAAAAGGTAAATTTTTCAGCAGTCACCACCGTTGATGTTAAGAAATTATAAAATGGTGAGAGACAAAACTTAAGAGCACCCTTACCAGTCCAATTTTGAATTTACATCCAAAGAAAAAGTTGATTCAATGGGTGTCATAGCCTCTTCAGCTGTCTGTTCAAATTAGATATGAAACAACTCTAATAAGAAACAGTTTGGAGGGAGGGTGTATAAAGAAACTATCCAACAGAAGTGAAAGATAAACAAGTCGGTGCATTAAACAGCAGCTACCTTTTCAGTTAAATCTAGAGCACCACTAATGATTGTTGTTTCGTCATGGGTGAGTTCGCCACCCTTTCCAGCCTATACACAAGAACTGAGGTTTAAAATTTTTAAAAATAATGGAATTTAAAGATCTTTGCAGCAAACTTATTCACATACCTCCAGACTGTGGATGGAGACAAGAGCCTTTAATTGTGCACGCCTAAACAACGCCTCATTGTGTCCCAGTAAACAGTCAAGAATCTGAAACGCAAGAGAATTTTTTATTGCCTTTAGCAGTCAAGATAAACGAAAGAGAGGACAAAATTAATGCCAATGTAAAATAACAGGAAGCAGCCAACATTTATTAAATAGGGTCTCAACAACCTTAGTTCATTTCAATACTACGATGCACTAATGCCTCCTTATGCCCCCAATAACCCACTACACAAGAAAAACAAGGAAAAGAAAATAAAAATCGAAACGGTATTATCATCCATATAAACACTTTGAAAGTCGTACATACTGCAATAGCAAGCCTGCATACTTATCCTGCATGGAACTGTTCAAAGAATAGCTAAAACATAGGCATAGCCATCGGAAGCCATTGGCTTGCAATACCCTGTGATCCCATTTTCAGCAACTACAGCTAAACTTAAAAAGGCCCTTGAGGACTGGCATCGATATTGTACAAAACAAACAAAGGTGCAAAAGATATCAGCCAAGTCTCCTCAATTAGGTTCTTAAAGGTGCTATGAACTTCTTGAGCATGCACCCAATTCTTTTATGAGAATTATACAATTGATTTGAATATAATATTTATCGATAGCAATTTTTCTAGCTCGATAAAATCCTTGCATTGACAAAGACTTCATAACGGTCATTCTCTTACTTTTTCGAAATCAAGAAAATTTCGTTCAATTTATGCAACTTACATGCTTAAATAGTCGAACGAAACAACATATTTAGAGAAAATTACCTTCCCAATGGGATAAGCAATTGGATAGCAAATCACCATCAAAATTCGTACAAGACACACAAAATTGGCACCTACAGCAAGTCCATACCGGGTGCATATTGCTTGTGGTATAACCTAACAAAAACAGAAGACATTCCACAAAAAAAGGATAAATCATTCATATAAAGGAATCAAGGTTAAGGAAAAACAAATGTCAACATACCTCTCCAAATGACAATACAAATGTCACAGAAAGAATTATAGCAAGATACTGATTAAAAAGTTTATCCAAGTATATCGGAAGTGCCTGCAGATAGCAAATACCAAAACAGTTTAAAAAAATGTGCCAAATTCAATATGGAAACCATCAACACAAGAACGAATATTGAGGAGTAACATTTGACTCTCATGATAAATCCCAAAATTTATAATCCAAATTTCTCCACCTAAATGTCAGCCCCATTTCAAAAGAAATGAAGAACGCCCCTGTTTTTTACGCACTCAGAAAACGATTCCGGGTCCAACCAAGTCAATTACCTCCATCGCAATGGCATTGCATAAAAGCAACGTAACAAGAAGCTGGTGCTGTTTCTGAACCACGGGAAGTATAGCCGCTGAAAGAAAAAAATCGTCCAATTCAATACAAATCAGAATGACACACAATCTTAATCGTAAGGCGCATAAATGATGCAAGCTAGAAGCCAACGCTGAAATTGGAGAGCCAACCACCCGCAAGAATTCAAACACACAAATACACGTCCCAATTTTCTTTTTATTAAGAACCGAATCGAATCCCAGGTGAATTGACAGCTGAAGAATCAGAATAATAATCATAATTTGAAAACAAACCTGCTTGTTTCTTCTCCTCAGCGGTGCCACTCCGTTGAAGAATTTCGAGGTCGACGAGACCAAGGGACATGAGACCAAGCGTCAAACCGGACATGATTCCAGCAAATAGAACAAGAACGCAAGAGATCCCGGCGTAGGTAAACCATAATAACGATCCAAATGGAATTTCACCGGCTTCCGGTTCCAGACCCGAATTCCGAGTCGCCATTCGAGTCAACATTACTGCATTTATCAAATGCATCGTTAATCGTGTTCTGATTCACCTTTTTCCTCCTTTCTTCTTTCTGTATCAGCGCCGCAGAATCTCTCTCTCTCTCTCTCTCTCTCTCTCTCTCTCTCTCTCTCCCTCAGCGGTTCGCGGCGGAAGCGTTTCGGGTTTGTTGATTTCCCGGCAGACTGTTTTTTTGTTTTTAAATCTCTTTTAGTCTAAATAAATTAACAAATATTACTTCTTGATTTTCTGTTTATAAATATTGTAAATAAAATATATTTTAAAAAAATTAAATTACAAATTTATTTATTTAACAAAATGTCTTTTAAATATTGTAGATGGGCTAATCCATATGGGCCGAAATCGAAATTTCGTTATGGGCCACAGTACAACAACCCAACGCTACGGCCCATATAAAACTCGCCCCATGGCTTTGACGGCCCAATTCCATGACCCAAATTTGGTTGACTTTTATTGCTTCAGAATTTATTTTCGTTAATCCCTTTTGTAGTTCATGATATTACTATATTATTATTAACGTAGTGCTGTTAAAACATTATTTTTTATTTTTAAAATTTATTCTGTTTTTAAATAAAAAAACAGAATATAAATAAATTAATCCGTCTTTTCAAGGGAGGGATATCGACTAAAATAAAAATTAAAAAAATATCTAGAAATGAAAAGAGGTAGTGGGTATATATTTTTATTTTTGAAACGTGACAGAATTTTCTTATCTAGATAAGATGAAATAAATTATACTCGTAACTATAACTAACAAAAAAAAAAAAATGAGTTAAGATTTTGAAGAAATTTGATTGGTTGATTCAGAATTTATAGTATAATGTCACATCATATCATATATTATTATATTATATGTTAGTTATAGTGTGACTAACTATTATATTCTAATATGGAATCTTCAAGTTGTGCTCCACTAACAACCTTACACATTTGTTTAAAATTAAGAATCTTTATGTTATATTTCATTAGAAAATTAATGGGCTATCGATCAATATCAATCACATCGAAATCGAAAGTTGTTACATTTTTAATATTTTAATATATAATTGAAAAGACTATGATTAACACATTATTATATATCACTAAAAAAACATTTTTAAATTAATGTCCAATTGTAAATAAATGTGTTAATCTAAGTATAGTTTAGTGGATGATTAAGTTAAATAAATAAAATTATTTATTGATTTATTATACTAATTACACAATAATTCCCTCGTTTAGCTAACAAAGCATGCATCCACACACTACCTAAAATTATTATATTTTGGTAATTTAATTATAATAATTGCATATTTAAAAGACAGTTAAATTTGATTTAATGGTGGTGGTCGGAATATTGACGGTGTAAGTATTTTGACATAGGAATTGGTGAAGGATTTTGGAGGCCGGCTCGGTGACGAGCGCCTCCCAAACATGGTCGGAATGTTGTTTGTTGTCACGGTGTTGGAAGACTTCAGTGGCGTCAATGCGGTGGAGATTCCATCCTCGTTTGCTCCGAAGGCGGCGGATGTTCTGCCATTGTCGGAATGCCAATTTTCTGGTGTTTTCCTTTATCTTCAAAATGGCCGCTTCGAGAATTCTAGATCGGGCTCTGTAATCGGTGGCGGAATCCATCTCGGCGCGTAGAAACGCGTCGAGTTCAGGAACGCCAATGGCGCGTCGGATCCCACGCGTGTAATCGTTTTCATTACGATCGAATAAATTCCGTACCTCGTTAATGAAGCCGTTGTCCAACATCCGATCGACGCGTTCCGACACGAAGGAGTGTAGGACTGGTAACGACACGTCGACCCATAGGAAGCAACATTCGTACTGGTATCGGAACTCGGCGTCGCCGTCGACAAGAGATTCGATGAAGGAGTTGGAGCCGCCGGCCACGATGGGAAGCCGGTGTTTTCCAACGATGGAGTTTATCGTTGACGTGGCGTGGCGGCGGAAGTCCGCGGCGGTGAAGTTGGAGTTTGGATCAGCGATTCCGAGGAGGTGATGTGGGACACCACGGCATTCTTTTTCGGTTACCTTATTGGTCACGACTTCGAGTCCTTTGTAGATTTGGATTTTGTCGGAGTTTACGATTTCAGCTGGGAAACGGGTGGCTAAATCGACGGCCAACCGGGACTTTCCAGTTCCGGTTGCACCCATTACAAACACTAACTTGTCTTTCCGCCGGAAAAATGGCTTCAAATTGATGCTGTTTGTTCCTTGGAAGTCTATTAGCGGCGGCTCCGCCGCAGCTTTCTTGCAGCTCGCCGACAAGGAAATTTTCATTATTTCCTGAAAAAATTAAACGCCAAAGCAATAAATAAATATTAATTCTATATATATTTTTCTATTAGGAATATAATTAAATTATTAAATATTTTTAATCTTATTAAATTAAAAATTTAGACATGAAATAATAATGGAGCACGTACATTCATTAGTTACAAAAAATAAAAATATACTTTTACACGAGCAAAACTTACGTCGAGTAATAGATGGAAGAGAAGTGTCGGTATACGAAGGCTCCTCGTGAGACGTTGAGATGAACTAGAAGATAATAAGAGAAAATGAATACGAGTATATAAAATAAAAAGATATAATTTATGATATATATTTATTTTTGTTGCTTTTTTCTCCAAGTTTATGATCAATCACTAACAAATGATGATCATCTAATATCTCTCCACACAGCAATGATAAGATTAGCTTGGGGTATTTATATATGCTGATCAGGAATGGCTAAGCTTCACTACTTTACACACATTTTTTTTTTTTTTCACTTGACTTACATATAATTTAAAATATTTATATATTTTAATATTTGTTCGTCCTTTTTAATTCAACAATAATCGGAACTATCGAATATTTGTGAATTTAAATATGTCTCAAATGATAAAAATTATGAAATCAGACCTACAAATTATTTCCTTCCAATTTCACGTGTTGTTTAACTGAAGAAAATACATCTAACGACTTATTATATTCAAATTAAAAAAGTTCTATTAATATCATTTAAGTTTTTTAAACTGTAGAATATTATATTTAAAATTATTCATAAATTTTTTTAAAGTAACGTTGACATATTTAATCTTTATTTAAAAAAAAAAATCTTATCGTCAGGAATGGAAATAGTTGATCGACACCTCATAGATTATCTTCAAACTTTTATGATATAAACCATGAAAGTGTTTTTAGACTTTTAAATATGTTTTTTTTATGTTAAAAAAATGTGTTTTTAGAGTATTAATTAACTTTTAAAAGGTCTTTTAAAAATTTAACCATATATTTTAAACCTTTTAAAAGTTTAAATATATTTTTAATTTTTATTCCATTCAAAACTAAGAATAAAAATATTTTTAAAACAAATCTCAAAATTAATTGCCATAGAAAAAAAAATAATGTGAAGTTAGTGGGACCCGGTCAAAGGGAGAATGGCAGTGGAGTTTTTAAAATAATTTATTTGGTTTATTATTATTATTTAAAAATATTATTTTTTTTTTCTTTTAAATTTGGCGAGAGAAAATTAATTGAATTCCATGGTTTCTGAGTAAGATAGCAACCCTGCCTTTTAGTGGAAAGGAGAATCTCTACTATGTGTAAACTAGACTAAAGCTTAAATAAATATACATTTTATTTCAATTTATGAATAGATATAATTACATTTATTAATGTTTTTTATATTTAACTTTAAAATTAAATGAAATTTAAAATGGCTTTTTAAAAAATAATGGAAAATAATAATTACGCTAAAGAATTCATCAATTTAGTTTCTAATTTTTTTAAATTATCATTCATTACCTAAGTTTTTTTGTAATTATTTTATTTTATATGTAGAATAGTATTTAATAATATGTTAATTAAATCATATTTAATAAATTAATATTTCAATCTTAGCTATAAGTCCGTACATGAGTCAACTCACGTATAAAAAATATTCCGAAGATATTAATACAAAAATAAATGGAATATTTCTTTAGCCATGTCGTTTGGTCCATGATTTAATTAATATTATTAATAATAAATTTTAAATTTAAATAAATAAATAAAAACAGCACCCACTGCGTACAAGCGTAGTGGGCTGGTAGTGGGGGCAAAAAGAACTTTCTTTTTGATACCTAAATTTTATTTATTTATTATAAATATTTGAGGAAAAAGACAACCTAATAAATAGTCAATTTTACTATTTAAATGGCAGCTTATTTTTAGTAAACTTAGAATAAAAATTCATTTTTTAATTATCATAGTGCAAAAATTAAATATCTGTAATAATCATTAATATAAGATGGATCGTAAAATAAAATTAATATCTTCGTGATATATTATCTTATTCTAAAAATTTTATTCTCATTTTGCTAAAATAATGTACGACTAGATCTTACTATTATTTATTGATCCTATAGTGGCATTATCTACACGGTGTGCCACTTGACCTTCAATCTCGAAATCCGTCTCTTCAAATCTATATCATTATTTTTAAAATAAATAAATAAAAGTAGAGATTCTTTCGAAAACTTTTTTGTTTTCAATCTTATTTGAAATTTACTTCAGATAACAACCATATATTATATATGGATCAGGTTAGTCGGGTCCAATCATACAAATGAGTGATACTCGATCATATATAGAGGTAGCTCGAGACTATATTGCATACTTTATGGAGAGTTTTTTTTTTTTTATGTCATTTTCAAAAGATTAGAGGTGCTTCTATCATGTTTGGAAATTCGTATCCAGCTCTATTAAGGTTCTCCTTATACCTAAAAATTAGATCATTTTTTAGCTTTTGATCGATGGCCGTCCGTCCAACGCCATTCGGGTTTTTCTTAAGGTCGTTTTTTTAGCTTTCGACTGACGACCTTCCTTCTAGCTCCATTCGAGTTTTTCTTATACCTAAAAATTAGATATTTTTTGAGCTTTTAATAGACAACCATTCGTACAGTTTCATTTGGGTTCTCTTTACACCTAAAAATTAGAGATATAACGGAAGTGAGCGATCCTAACGAAATGATATCGAATCTAGAAGTTTGATAATAAGTTGCGCACCAACAAAATGGAGGTTGCTCCATTAGTATGGTGCAAAATAAGACATAAGATACCCACAATTTGAATTCAAATAAAGTAAACTTTATTTTGGATCAATTGTGGCCATGATTGTTCATGTTCTTTTGTTGGCCAAATATAACAACACTATGCACCAACTTCCAATATAAGTCAATCATGATTTTCTTTTTCCTTCTTTCTTTTCAAATAACAATAATAAAAATTAAGTGTCTAAGGTTTTCTCAAACACACGCTTTTGTATTTTGATCAAATAACTAAAAACTCGAGCCTTTAATATTTCTACTACATGTATATATTTTAATCAGTTAAACTATGCTCAAATTGACATTATATACATTTTTAAAAAATAGTTAAATATTACTAAGACGATTAAATATTTTGTAATATTTTTTTAAAAATAAAAATACTCGTTTGGAATGGTATTTATATTATTTAGATATATAAAATAGCATTTTCAACCCTTTTATTGTTATTATTATTATTATTATAATGAGTACACCATTTTCCATGTAAAGTTTGTGCCCAATTTGCATGCTTATGCTTTGAAATCAAGGCATTTTATTTATTAATATTTTAAGAGCAGAAGGCTTTATATTATTCTTTTAATCATTTGAATTTCTTTATTTATTTGACTATTATTATTTAATCATTTGATGAATTTAGAATGGGCTTTGGTTTGTGGCCTTTATGATCCAAACATTGGCCCGAGAAGAAGAAAAAAGTTTGGATCCAATCCAAATTAGAAAAGAGGAAAGGAGATTAAGATCCCAAAATTGAGCTTTTTTCCCTGTAATCTTCGTTGTGATGTCAGAGGAACTTTACAGAGACAGAGAGCAAGCGATAGTGCGGGTAGTTAATTGTTGGTGTTTTTGCCATTGATGGGCGGATTGAGATTGAGATTTAGGTCAGTTTGCTATTTTTTTAGTGGTAAAACCTAGCCAAGAAATCTGGCAAACCTTGGGGGATTGAGGGCTCGCTTGTCGTTGAAGCATTCCGTTTCCGATCACAACGACGACGAGGAAGTGTGCAGGCCTTGGCGTCGCAGGCTTTTTATGGCTTTTACATGGCGCTCCGCCCTCAAGATTACCGCCGCACTTCTACTTCTTGCTGCTGTAGTAACTGCTTGTTTCACCCTCCCAATCGAGAAGGTATCAAATTGTCGTTTTCATTAATTATTTCTCCTGCATTTTTGTTTCTCGTTCTCTATTTGGTTGATGGCTATTGCTCGTGGATTTTTCTTAATTTGCCACGGTTCTGGAAGTTATTTGAGATGGCATATCCATATCCATATCCATTTCCATTTCCATTTCCATTTTCATCTGTTCTTGAATTGTGTTTGAGTTTTAAATTTGGGCTCTAAACTATTCGGTCAAATTACTGGTCTCTATGTAAGCTTTTGTTCAAATTTTATCTTCCTTCCACGGGAAAGTATTAATTAATGTGTTTGTGTTTCAATTTATAGGGTGTTTAGTTGTTTCAACTGATGAGCTATATGCTTGAAGTCTATGTGCTAGCTTTCGAGGCTGAAAGATTCATGACGAATTGCTCATTTCTAAGTTTTAGTGTAATGTCATACAATTTGTATCGATCTCATATTTGAAATTTGACATCATATTTCAGATTCTGAAGGACTTTTTACTATGGGTTGATCAAGATCTTGGTGCTTGGGGTCCACTTGTGCTGTAAGTTAATGTAGCCAGTCTCTTGTAGAACATTTCAAGTTGCTTTTAGATTTTGTATTTCCACCATCGCTTTCCTTTCCCCTCATTATTGTATATATATTTGCAGGTCTGTTGCATACATTCCTTTGACAGTGTTGGCAGTTCCTGCCTCAATACTCACTGTAAGCATCAATTAATCCTTCGTATACCTGGTAAAAGGTATAATGTGTAGGGAAGAATGCCTCTAGAATGAACTTACTTTTATGAACTCAGATGGTTTGCATTATTTGTCTTTCAGCTTGGTGGTGGCTATCTATTTGGGTTACCTGTGGGCTTTGTTGCTGATTCCATTGGTGCAACTGTTGGAGCTGGGGCAGCCTTCCTTCTTGGACGAACTGTAATATTCAAAACCTTATGGTTGTCTGTAATCCATAGATATTCTGTGAATTTTAGTATTTAAATATAGAATTATTATTAGGAAAGATCATTTTTTGTTTGCAATTCATAATTGCCATTATTGGATCAAATATGTATCACTGCTAGTTGGATGACCATTCTTTTCTTGCATTCTTTACAGATTGGGAAGTCATTTGTTGTTTCCAAGCTGAAGGATTATCCACAGTTTCATTCAGTTGCCATTGCTATTAATCGGTCTGGATTTAAGGTTTGTCTAATTTGTTTACAATCTCCTTGTTTGTTTACGGTCTTTGAGTAGCATATGGAGGAAGGCTGTCATCTGGAAATTCATGTTCCTTTCATGACTCTTCATTAATCTATAAAATCACCTGTTTCTTCTAGTTCAATGGAAAAGAAATAACACCTTGTTTGTGTGGCTTCCAGTTTATTTGCTTTTTTTTGTTTAATGTGGATAAGCAGCGTCGTGTGTCTCTTTAATACCAATTCTTGTTTATGGTCATACTTTGTATTGAACTAAAATACATAATATGTTTAGTCTGCTCATGAAACATTGGATGAAATGAATGGTTAGCTTTTCCCCTTCCCCGTGAATGTCATGTATCTATGGAAAAATGTTTCTTCCCTTACATTGCACGATATGAAGCATACTGAGTTGTAAATGAAACCATATAGTAAATTTTGAAATGCAATCCGAGAGGTAAGAGATGATTCAAATGCATTTATTTTGCTAAACTATGATATATGATTAAAATAAATTGTGGGTTGGCTTTTCGTTTCTTTTTCAAAGAAAAAAGAAAAAGAAAAATTGTAGGCTGGCAGCTGAGCGATTGTGAATGAGTGGAAGTTGATGTAGAATATTTGGCTATATAAACTGTTTCTTGGTGCCTGGAAGAAAAGCTAATTTGCATCGTAGTACCTATGAAGCAAGCTGCTGATATGAAATAAGTTATTATTTTGTTTTAATTAGATTGGCTTCTCTGGTATTTGTATTTGAAATGACCGACTGTACTTGTTCATACTTCACCCAATGTGTCCATATGTCACCCGGGAACAGTGAGGACTAAGTTACACATAATATTGTTAGTGACCCAAAATCTTCACTTTTGCAGATAGTCTTACTTCTCCGGCTTGTACCCTTACTTCCATTTAACATGTTGAATTACCTATTATCGGTGACTCCCGTTTCATTAGGGGAATACATGCTGGCTTCATTGTTGGGAATGATGGTAATTTCTGAACATTCTTCTTATAACATCTAAAGTAACCTAACGGATTTCAGATCACAATTTTGGCGTAACTTGTATGTTCATTAAAGTGCTCCTATGCAGGAGCACAAACTGTTGGTGGCTTTTATTTAATTTGTTTGGTCATTTCTCAATGTAAAATGTATTAAATTTGTCTCTCCAAATTTTAGTTTTCTGTATATCTGTAGTGCATGGATAGGCTTTTTTATATTGGAAGGAGTGATAACTTTATTGATTATGATGTCATGATACAGTTCAATCTATGAATATTGTAGTTTTCAGCCCTTTTGGCTTTTGTTCATCCATGATGATAACTTCATTGATTATGAAGGCTAATATTATATATGATTATGGAGATAGTTCTAGAGGCTGAAAGAGAAATGGCAAGGTGCCGTGTACCATTTAGAAACATTTTGGGTGGATTATCTCTCCCCTACCCAAATCTAGCTCACTCTTAGCTTACCTCACCTTGGCCATAATTTTGGCACAAATACCCCCTCCGGGTGATTACCATTCTCGCTTGTTACGAAAATAATTTATTCCTGCTCTATTTTAAGGCTTGGGTAAGAATACCTCTTAATTGTTCTCTAGTTTTCACATATCTTGTGGACACCAACCCTTGTATTTTCTCAAGAATGAAATGGAAATCCACTTCAATATTAGAACATAACTTAGAATGTATGATTATAAAAAGGACAACTATGCACAATAACACATATTTTATAACATAACTTAAACCGTCCCTTTAAGCCCTATATTATTCCCATGGCCCTTATTACCTCATGGCCATATATCATTCCCACTTGGCCAACCCATGATTGTTAGATAATTTTTAATATGTAGAGGGTCCTAGCATATTGGTTGGTTATTGTTGAATGATATGATATCTAGGCATGCATTGTTCTACATCGAGGTGAAAGATGGTAATTATACAAATTAGTGATTCTTTGTTTTATTTCTTTTCTTTTGCATGTGAGCATGATTCACATCTCTATGCTGAGGAATCATGACATGCTTTGTAAATGTCTAGATTTATCAACTTCAGGTACTAATTTTAAGATTTTGATCCATCACCGTCTCTATTGTAGCCCATCACTTTTGCATTAGTATATGTTGGAACCACACTCAAAGATCTTTCTGATGTTACACATGGTTGGGGAGAATTTTCAAAGACTCGTTGGGTAAGTGCTTTTTATCTTCAATGTTGGGGAGGGAATGTAACACATCTCTTTTATGGCATGTTCCTTGACAGCCCAAAGTAACACTTAACCTCATGAACTAAGAATATTCATTTATCAAAAATATGTTACCGAAGTACCACTGATTTTTGAAGAGCTTCCACACTAAATATATCTTGTGTTCTTTCTCGTCTGATGCATCTTCTTTCCTTTATTTGTGGATGCAGGCATTCATAATGTTAGGTCTTGTGGTATCTGGTAAGTATTCTTTGCAGAAACTTGTACCCTTTTTCTGGGTTTTCTTTTCTTGTTTGTTTTTTGTTTGGCTGGGTACATTTCTATGAAGAAAAAAGGTGGGCAATAATTCTCAAGAACAGTGCGAAGGGTGCCAGACAAAAAAAAAAAAAAAAAAAAAAAAAAAAAAAAAAAAAAAAAANAAAAAAAAAAAAAAAGGAAAAAGGTTGTTTAGTCTTATTTAAAAAAGATTTGTTTCTTGTATGCCATCTGCTACTCAGCAGGAAAAATCTTTGAGCATCTTTGTCATCGTAATGTGATACGTCAATTAAAATAATTAAATGAATGCTTCAGGTGGAAGAAGGGTGCTTAATAATTAAAATAGTATTTGATATCCGGCTTTAATTTATAGTAAACTGAGACGTTGAACTTGACTCAATTAAAGATAAAAGGAAAAAAGAAAGAAAGAAGATGGAACGTACCCCAAGCCCCTTTTCTGACATTGATTTGCATGCAGTGGTTCTGGCGTACTGCGTTACCAGAGTTGCCAAGGCTGCTTTGGAAAAAGCTTTGGCCGAGAACGGAGATGCTGTTGACTATTTGGGTATCTCCTCGCAGCTACCCATCGTAGCTGAATCAGAGCCTGTCGATCTTAATCAGCCCCTCATAATCAAGATTGACTCTCCTCCAGATGACTGCAAATGAAAAGATAACTATTTTGACATGTAAATTCTTCATTCTCCTCTTTCAATAGGCCAGGCTTCCCTAAACAAAAAGGTTTTATTTTTGTTATATGTACAATCGATATTCCATAACATAGAATCTAGGTTCTTGATATAGAACGACCAGTTTATAAATCAAGCATGTATTAAAGTAGCTGATTGTTTCTTTTACCATTACATCACAATAAATGTGACATTTCTATAGATTTAAGTGTTCGTTTAGTGAGTTATCTCCATGATCTACAGTGATTTCTTGCACCGAGTCTGATTTGTTTCTCAAATGGTAGGCATGTTGTTTGTAACTTTTCCTGTCCTTGATTAGAAAAAGAAAAAGAACTTCCAACTGTACTGAACCCTATTCTCTTTCTCTATCATCATCTTCTCCTCAAAACAAGATTACTTTTGATTCCCTACTCCAAGACCTCCTTGTGCCTCTTCTCTACCATTAGTCTCTTTATATAGCATTAGAGGACGTTAAGAATCATGCTGCAATATTCTGGTTCTAATTTAGTTGCCTGCAGCCGGCATCGGTTGGGTAGCCATTGTGGTGCTGCTGCTCGCATTGCTGATCATCATCTAGCAAAGCGCCTCACAGCTCGCAATAGGTTAGCTTGTCCTAAGCATGGCTCAGTTAAATGTTTTTGTATGCTATGATGAAAGGTAATTGTTAAGCCATCAAAGTTGTTGATTGATTGGAATAATTATTATTGGTTCACTAGAATATAATTCTGAACTTGACTTCTTCATTTTTCAGGATAATCACCTTTGAATGAATCACTTAACTGATTGGAATGAATGATTGTTATTGGTTCACTTGAGTTCTTAACTTTTAGGTACCCCGCAGTAAATACTTTTGACATCTGCCTTATTACTAGGCAGAGAAGCAATCAGTAAATGGAAAAACTCCCATCTGTCAGAGACTTATAATCCAAAATGTATTGTCTCATTGTTGTTTGTTGATTGATAATCTTATCATAGGATATTATTCTTCAGATAGCTGCGATGGTAGATGGTGGATAGAACTGCATATGAGGACCACTCAGAAATTAAGTCTCTTTTTCCTTCCAGTCTAAATTTCAAAGTTCATTCTTATGCATTCATTTACTATTTACACCCTTGTGTGCCAAGTTTATGAGCAGCTGCACAAGCAAAGGTCAGAAACCATGTGAAATGGGAATGCTTTTGTAGGTCAGAGATTTTTTGCCCTCATTATTATTGTTATTTCCTTCTCTTATCCAACATCCTTCAAGTTTCAAAACAGCATGTAGTGCCTCATTTGGCACCCTCTACACATATGGAAATGCCATTGCACAGTTGTTTTGAAAACCCCCTCTTTTAGTGTCACACGAACAAAAGAGCACGTTGAATCAGATCCCGAATCTAGGCTTTGTAAATCCCCACCCCCACCCCGGCCTCGATTATATGATAGGTTTATCTAACATAAATCCTTCTCATTATTGTTTAGGGTATACTTAAACTAGAGTAGACTCGACAGCGTCTGGTAGATCAACAACTTATTTGGATGTAGGGATAGAGAAGACTATAGGTAGTTTCTAGTAAATGTGATTGAAAAGTTGATTTTGCAAACAAGGGTATTGTTGGTGATTAAGTGATGATTGTCTTTTAGCTTAAATTAAGGGAAGAAAGGCATTTTGTTTAGGTGTTTTGTCTCCTTTGAAGAATTAGCCTTTTCAGGTAAAGCAACCCCTTCAATGGAAACAAAGAAGGAGAGGGAGAGGAGGAAGGGGGAGAGGCTTTTTAGACTTTTAAGGAGGACAAAAACCGATTTGCTTAGGAAATAAAAGTATGTTTGTTGAAGGGAAATTCAAATATATATTGCATGAAATATTGTATAGTTTAATGTATGCATACGGCCTACATTATAAATACAAATGTTTATACTCTGACAAATTTGTAAGCATATTCCTTTTCTTCTCTACGATGTTACCAGAGTGGATGTTTGTTTTTATAAGCAAAATTTTACATTAAGAAAGAAAAAGAATAATATTTTAACATTAGGGAGGACAATTTTTGAAACTTTTTGAAGTTAAGATGTATTATTGAAATAAGATTGATGGATCGAAAGAATTTCATACAATTTAGTAAAAAACGGGTAGATAACCTAGAAACTATAGCATAAACATAGCTTAACAGCGAAGACATTGAAACGCCGTGTTTTTTAACACGGTTTCATATGATAATTAGGAAGGCCCAGATTAAGAGTGCGAAAAAGAATGAGAGTATTAGCAGAAAAAGGGCATTCATTGGCGAAGGTCATTAATGCACATAAATCCAAGGTTGTGAAGAGGAAATTCCGCCCAAAAAGCTAATTCTTTTACAGCCCACTGTTAATAAAATCCAAAGAATCATAACAGTTCTGAATTGGAGGCTTATCTCGTCAAGCCGAGCTGAGCCAAACTCTGTTTCTTTCCTTTTCTTTTTCTCTCTGTTTTTGTGAACTTTCTTTCCGTCCAAACACTCCACTGGTTCAAACAACTAGAGAAGCGAAGGAAGGAAGTAGAAATGTGTTGTAAAAAACAATATTATTAAATAAAGCTCCAATGGAAGATAGAGTGATAGAGTAAGGCTTTGGACAACCTCTCTCTCTCTCTCTCTCTCTCTCTCTCCTCTCTTGGTTACCTTGTTTGGAACCCAAGTCCTCAAAGAAGGAAGAAATATGGGATGCCCTTTACAAATCCTTCTCTAATTAGCCTTCTCCTTCTTCTTCTTCACCTCGTTTTTGTTCTGTTAGATCTGCGACTATTCATTCCTCTGTTTCTCCTCCATTCTCTTGGTTTATTTCCTCTGAGACGAAGCAATGAGTAAAGAGGAGTTTCTGAAGATCAAGGTTTGCAACCCCATTTGTTTTGTTTTGGAGATTTGTGGCGTAATATGATGTTTTTTTGTTTGTGGGTTTATGTTCTGTTTTGTTGCTCTGTTTCAGAAATGTGTTCTTAAAGTGAATATCCACTGTGATGGATGTAAGCAGAAAGTGAAGAAAATCTTGCAGAAAATTGATGGTGGGTTCTTGTTGTCCCTTTCTGTTTCTCTTCGATTTTTGCTTTTGAAGTTTTATCTTCTTGTTCTCTGTTTTTCTTTCTTTCTTTTGTAATGGTTTTCTTTTGTTTGTGTTCGAAATTTTTAGGGGTTTTCACTATAGATATAGATGCAGAGGTAGGGAAGGTGACAGTCTCTGGAAATGTAGACCCAGCCACTTTAATCAATAAGCTTGCGAAATCGAAGAAATATGCAGAGATTTGGGGAGCTCCGAAGGAAAATCCCAGCAATAACAATGGCGGCCAGCAGAGCCAACTTGAAACTATGATGAAGAATTTGCAGGTTGACAATGGAAAAGGTGGGGACAATAATAAACAGGGGGCTCAAAAGGGGGCAAATAATCAGCCGAAACCGAGCGGCGGCGGTGGCGGTGGTGGCCTGCCGCAGTTTTCGCCGCAGCAGCTTCAACAGCTGCAGCAATTACAGCAGCAGATGAATGGGTTTCAGCTACAAGATCCGAAGATGATGCCAACGCAGCTGAAGGGTTTGAGAATGCCGCCGTTTAATGATCCGATGTCGGCGAATCAGAAGGCGGTGAAGTTCGATTTGCCGGAGGAGGAGGATGATCTGACTGATGATGATGATGATTTTGAAGATGATGATCTTGAAGATGATTTTGATGATGATTTTGAAGATGATTTGGATGATATTCCTCTTCCTCCGAATAAAATGAAGCCTCCGATGGGCGGTGTCGGTGGCGGTATAGGCGCCGGCGCCGGCGCTGTTGGTGGCGGTGTTGGTCAGATGCCGAACATGATGATGATGAATGCGAATATGATGAATATGCAGCAACTAATGAACGCTCAGAAGGCTGCTATGGGAGCTGATAAAATGCCCGGCGGTGGCGGAGCTATGCCAATGCCAATGCCAATGAATGGAATGGGCGGTGGAGGTGGAAATGGAGGAAAGAAAGGTGGTGCTTCCGGCGGCGGGAACCAGAGTCATGGCGGCGGCGGTGGTGGCAAAAATGGAGGCAAAAGCGGCGAAGCTAAGAATGGGAATAATAATGGTGGGGCTCACAAGAACGGCAACAATAGCGGCGGCGGTGGCGGTGGCGGCCCAATTAATACTGGCAACGGCGGGAATAGGGTCGGTGGTGAAATGGGTCATGTAATGAACGGTGGTGGTCCTCGTGGGTTTCCAACCATGGGTGGTCCTCACGGACTACCGGCAGGAGGAATGTCCGCCGCTGCTGCAGGCGGGGCCGTCCGCCCGATGGGAAACATGAACATGCCAATGGCACAAATGGGCAACATGCAAATGAGCCAAATGGGCTCGATCCCGGCAGTCCAAGGACTACCAGCGACTGCCATGAACGGCGTCGGACACGGCGGTGGGTATTTCCAAGGACCAGGCGGAGCATCGGAAGCAATGGGTGGAAATCCATACCAACAGCAACAATACATGGCAGCCATGATGAACCAACAACGCGCCGCCATGGCCAACCAACCAATGATGTACGCACGGCAACCGCCAGCGGTGAACTACCTTCCGCCGTACCCATATCCGCCACCACCGCCAGGCGGCGACAATTACAGCCACTATTTCAGCGACGAAAACACCTCAAGCTGCCATGTAATGTGAAAAAAATCAAAAGAAACAAGAAACCCAGAATTTGCAGAGCCTTGCCACCATGGTTCCAGCTCTCAATTATGCCGATGAAATTCTGGTGTTCATGACAGATAAAAATGTTCAGTTTATAGTTGTTTTTTCTTCAGAAGCTCAAGAAATCCACACCAAAAAAAAAAAAAAAAAGAAACTTGGAATTTCGATTATGCTCTTATCTTATACTTTGGGAATTAATGGTTTTTAATTGTCAGTAATCTCTCTCCATTTAACTGTTCTTATCCTAATTAGGTTCTAAATTATAGTTTAGTGGGAGTTTCTCTTAATTATTATGGGGTTGTGGTCTTTGCTATATAAATAATGAAATATAATAAGAATTCTTTTCATTTAATAAAAAAATAAATCAGTTCATTGTAAAATTACAACTTTGCCCCTACATCTTTCCCCAATTCCAATTGCTTGATGTGTTCCAAATTGGGATTTACAATGATTATTATTATTATTATTAATTTATTTATTATTTGAGAAGCCTCATGTGGTTTGCTTCCCTTCCATGGCTATGGTATGACATGAATGTTTGTGAAGTGGACCTCACCCTATGAGCTGGGGTCCCTTTCAGTTTGTCTCCTTCTCTTTTTTGTTTGGGTCGTTTTTTTTTTTTTTAGTTTAACAAAGGAGACGGTAAGGTTCGAACTTTTGACTTTTTTGGTTGGAGAAATATTACTTTAGTTGCTCGAGTTATGCCCTCTTTCCTGTAGACGGATGCAAAGATTAGAGACTCGAGACTGGAACTAAACATCTAATTCTTTAATGTCTAGAATTGCTTCAAATACGTTAAGAAACGTTAAAAACTGTTTAATGGATCTTTTAGTTTTATCCCTTTCAAAGACGTATTTGACATGATTTTAAAATTTGAAAGGTTAAATTTGTAATTTCACTTTATTTAAAAATATTGGTGAAGAGAATGAATATTAATGAGAATAAGATTGAATTCTTGTGATTTGAATTAGATTCTATAGTAGAAATAGTTCGAATTTATTATTATGAAGCGGAAAAAGTAATTAAACTATAGAGTGATTTGAGTTGATTTATAATGGAATATAATGGTTGTCAATTTTCATTTTGAATTATTTAGTGTAATTATTTTCATTGAAATTAATAAATTGATGACCTAAATTTCTCAAAAAGGATTTTCTAAGTGGAACAACCTTTTATCTTACCTTCATTTTCAAACTCTTTTAAGTGTGAAGAATATATTCTCTTACTTCAATATTCTATTTTTATAAAAGTAGAAAAAAAAAGTAAAAAAATTTAAGATTTTTGTCTTTTATCGATAAATTTTGTGACGTCACGAATGAATCCGTAAAAGTTTTATTTAGTTAAACAAACGCTCGAGATTTATCTCATAAAAGTTTAATTTGACTAATGCTAAATTTAATTACCTTTTTTCTTTTTTGTAATGTTTTGAGTTAGGTAACGTTCACATCAGTTCAATCTAATTAAAAGGGTATATACGTTAAACTCTCCCTTGACTTTTGAGTAACAAAAAATTGAGACCCTTACGATGAGTTTACCTGTTTTGCTAAGAATCGAGACTCTTATGATACAAATGTCGTTTTAAGAGTTGGGTACAGATAATTGACGAGAAATTCACTAAATCTACGTACAGTAGAGAAAAAAAAGATAAGAATCTTTAATAATACATTAGACAATTATAAGAGTGACAACTCGATTTATGATTAGGAGAGGAGGTCGGCAAAACCTCCGATCTCGAGCCGGGATTCGGGGGATTCAACGAAATGGTAGTGTAGTATAGATGCTAGAAACCTATCTATCTTGTTCAGTCACAAGTTCTAAAAAAAACAAACCTTAGTACACCTTTGACATTGACCACCTAACTAAACTATCTTAATACTTTGAATCAAAATTTTGGAAGATCCAACGGCTGAGATTTCATTGATGCAAGGAGTCTAGTCTTGTCAAAGGAGCCCACCAATCAGAAGCCTTCCATCTGTTGATCATCAACATCAAGATTGAACCTTTATCCCATCTGTCCAATCAGAGGGTTACTGATGTGGAGCCCTATGTGAGGTCGCCAACACCTGATCGTCGCTCAGAGATTTGATTCTCTGCGCCGGGTCGACCAGATCTAATGTAGACTTATGTTCTGATCCGTTGGATTGATAGAATATTTCGAGAAGGTCAAAGGTGTCAGATAGATGAGTTTCAGGTCATGCTGCATGGTTTGCACGGGTGTCAACTTGAATGAAATGAATCTCACACAAAAAAACAACTATTAATTTAATTAAAATATTTCATTTCCAATAAATAAATTATTTAAATCCTCTTCATTTTTTTTTTAATATTTATCTATTTTTTATTTTTATATGGTAAGTTTGAATTTTATATTTAGTAAATATTTAAAATTTCAAATCCATTCTAATAAATTATTCATATATGCAAAAATACAAAATTTATGATTCTATTAACATAAAATTATAAATATTTTTAAATTTCATAAACAAAAAAATATATAAATTAGGTCAATCTTAATCTTAAAACGAGTCGGAAAAAAAAAATTCGAAACCAAATTGCGAAAATAGGAACAAAGGATTGCAAGTTCCGCACAATAAAAGTAAAAAGAGAGATTCAAAATATACTATTTCGAATATTTTTTCCTTTCGCTTTTCGTTTTTTCATCTAGGTTACTTGTTACGTAGGTTTCTTCTTTTACACCATTCCATTTTCTTTTTACTATCCATTTTCTCGTGATTTTTGTAATATTAAATTACTGTTTGCTTAATTTTGATGAACCATTCGGGCACACTATTCGATCATTAGTGTCAAGCCAATTTAATCACTACTGTACAATTGTTCTCTCGAGAAATTTATCGAGAATAATGACTAGTTCAAGTGAGAGAGTAGGTCATGATCGTGTCGGAGTCATGACGTTGTGCGATTTGAAAAGTATGATCGTGATACTGAACACGTCTCTTCCGATCCACAATACTCATGTATCGTTGAATTAATATCCCGAATCATAATGGATCATCCATTATATAATACGCATGGAAAGATTAATTGAGAAGGGGTTATTAGTCAAAAGTAAAGAACGTAGTTTGTAAATTAAGTAAAGCACTACTACGTCAAAATCGAAGTTGAAAAAGATTAAATTTATAATAATAATAATAATTATTATTATTATTAAAAAAAAAAAAAAAAAGGATATTTATTTGAGGGGCATTTTAAAATGAAGGTTGAGGTGGGGCCCAGTGTTTCCCTATTGGCTGTAATGAAATGTGTCACTTTTCGAATATCCACTCCATCTTTGCCACGTCATCTAATCCACTATTGCTCTATACTCTACTCGCCGCCGATTCTTTCCCTTTTTCTTTTCCTCGTCGTTTCAATATCTATTTTTTTTCATTTCAATTATTTATATATTAGTTTCTAAAACATTTAATGGTAAATATATACGTGGAAAATATTTTAAGACATTTTAATTTTAAAAAATATTGAAAGTAAGTAAATGAGGTTTGAAATAGGCACAATCTCCCTTGACTCTTTGAGCGAAATGCGGCAAAAGGAAGGAAAATCCATGGACTGACCCCATCGTCTGCACCTCGTACGAACTACAAGATCACCCCAAGGACGCTTTCGGTATCCAGGGGTCGTAGACCGACCATAGAACCCTGTTCAATAAGTAGAAGGCATTAACTGTCCGCTATCCGTTATCCTACTGAACAAGCACGATTGAACAATAAAACAACACATACTAAAGAAGCACAAATGAGACATTTGACACACAGCTACACACAACACATCTTGGATAAGCATGAACGTGACGTGAAATCATCATAAGACTCTTATTACATTATAAAACGAGTGTTATCAAATCATAATGTAATAAGGCCCACCTATAATAATTATAAAACGACACCCATGTTGACAATTTGATGTAATATATTGTTGGATAATTTACGAGACGAAATTCCACCACTAATGAAACAAATTAGTGTAACGATTAATCGATTATAATTACTAATTAAGATTAAAACTCTTATCTTCATAATTACTACACTAATTTCATAAACGTTTGGTTTTTTCAGAGGTGATAATGAAAAAGTTGACAGAGATAAGTTACCATGATTGCAACTCGATAAAACCGTACCTGAAATTTTCAGCTCACAATTCTTTCAAAATTATTGGATCATTTTCTTCGTTTAAGAATCTCTACCTCGATCTGTTTCATCTTGAAGAGTGGCCGAGACCCGATCAAGCTAAACTCCCACGCATTAAACGTTAAATGTGAGAAAAAAGAAATGGGTCAAAAATAGAAATAATGAAAATAATGGGTCATTTCTATAAGATTGTAAATAAGTGGGAAATCAAAGGTATTATTATATATTAACCCCACTTTGGACAATATTATCTATTCGGCCTCCACTCGGTGGGTCCCACATTTGGGACAAAAGTTGACGGGTACCAAACGCCGTCAAATGCGATTAATAATTACGATTTTTCTTTTTGCTTTTTTTTTTTTTTTTTAAATTTTATTTTAAGGCTTAGAAATTCAAAGTTAATAATTACGAGTTGGGAAAAGGAAAACATGAAATGGCAAGTTCGTACCATAGAAGAATGGAAACAAGACCCCCCAAGAATTCAATAATTACAGAAACTACCCATTCCATCGAACCCCGAGAAGGTGTTTACACGCGCCACACGCGCTTTTATCCTTGAACTTCCCTTTCATTTTATAAATCAATACTTTATTATTTCTTTTTTATTAATTTAAATTCTTTATCTTTATGCATAACTTTTTTAATCAAATCTTTATTAATAAAGACCCAATTTATATTTTTAATATCAAATTTTATTTATCACTTTTTCAATCGTTTATTTTATTAGGTCGAGAATTTAAAAAAAATATTATATTCCATACTATCGTTATCATGCATTCCTCGACAAAAATCAACAATAATTGACTTTAATAATAGAAAGAAAAAAAAAATTGAACTGTCGTACTTTGAAATGGTTATAGATGTCCTATTCACTAAAATATATTTGAACGGACTGTAATATATTATTTTAAAATTACGAGAAGGGTATTTCTGTATTTTGAGATATTATCCAGACTATTGAATAATATCTCTTCAACATGAGCATAACTCAATAGCTAAATACTTGTTCGTGACTGAAATTAAAGATGATTGAGATATTAACTGTATTTGAAACGAGCTATTAAATAATATCTTACCAACATGGGCATAATTCAATACTTAAATACTTGCTCGTTCGGCTGAAACTAAAAGATTAGATCCCGGTTGTTCGGGACGTTGAAGTATACCTAATTTTTGGTATTGCTAGTAAAAGTGGAAGTTCCACTATCTTCCACTATGAGGAAGGAAGAAAACCCTAATTTCCCTAAACTCTAATTCTATCCACCACTACAAGACAATGCCTCGTCCCCAACCATTTTGTTTGCTACACGATTAGCGTAGTACAATTCCACCGTTCTCGACATCAAATTTGTTGGCTCGAATTAAGGGAAAATGAATAGAAGTCTAAATTTTTAATAGAAAAAGGGGAAGTTTTTGTGTTTTCTCGTTTATCGATGAAATCTGACTTGAATTGTTCATGTTCTCGATGTTCCCGACGTTCTTGACGTTCTTGACGTTCTTGATGTTCTTGATGGGTCAAGATAGATAGTGGTTTTTACTTTGTAAAGTGGAGGATTGGTCAAACGTTTGACTTTTCAATGTGCTAACTCTTTTGTGCAGATTGAAATGATTGTTTCAAAAACTTTCAACTCTTACATTGATCTCTAAAGTTTTTTTTTTTAATATAATTTCGATAAATATCTTAGGGTTGATAGAAGAAACGTTTGAATATTTTAACAGTGATTTAATGTTGATTATTTATAGCATGTAAGCAGCAATTGATTCCCGAGGTCACTAGAGTGTCGGGTTGGGTTGTACTTTAGTTGTCATTACTCACTACTATACCTTATAGCTGTCGGAACAGTGGTCGAGAACTTGAAAAGTAGGAAACATATAGTCTCTTTTGATTTTTTTAAGGGTTTAAAGATTTCTAGGGGTCGTCTTTTTCCTCGATCAAGGATAGACCTGTTTGAATATCGAATCGAAGTTTGACTAACACGAACTTGAATATTTTTTTACTAATTAATTTGTTTTCTTTTATGTTTTTTCACATGTCAAAGGATTTGCAAAGATATAGAAAGAATGGGACAAATGATTATGTTCCTAACTTTGACAATTAAAGAAAGCTAAGATTAAGATCCCAACAAAACTTTTAAACATGAGAGAGATCATAACACCCCTTTATTCCATTACTTTAACACACATTTCCCTTTTTCTTAAAAAATAAAAAAAATCTCAAACCATCGAGTAAAGGGTCGTTTGGACATTTCACATTGTCCCGTAACTCTATTTATGTGAGATCTCGAACAAAGCATTTCTTATAAGGGTGTGGAAACCTCTCCTGAACTGATGGGTTTTAAAAACTGTGAGGTTGATGGCAGTGCATGACGAGTAAAAGCGGACAATATTTTCTAGCGATGGGCTTGAGTTGTTACAAATGGTATCAGAGGCAAACACTGTGCCGTGTGCCCTTGAGGATGCGTGGACTTCCAAGGGGGTGGACTGTGAGATCCCACGATAGTTGGAGAAGGGAACGAAACATTTCTTATAAGGGTGTGAAAACCTCTCCGTAACATATGCGTTTTAAAAATCGTGAGGTTGACAGCGGTACATGACGAGCAAAAGCGGACGATATCTTCTAGCGATGGGCTTGGATTGTTACAAATGGTATCAGAGCCAGACACTGGGTGGTGTGCACTTGAGGATGCGTGGGCTCCCGAGGGGGTGGACTGTGATATCCCATGATGGTAGGATAAGGGAACGAAACATTTCTTATAAGGGTGTGAAAACCTCTACCTAACAAATGCGTTTTAAAAAATGTGAGGTTGACGGCGGTACATGACGAGTAAAAGCGGACAATATTTTCTAGCTATGGGCTTGAGTTGTTACAAATGGTATCAGAGGCAAACACTGTGCCGTGTGCCCTTGAGGATGCGTGGACTTCCGAGGGGGTGGACTGTGAGATCCCACGATGGTTGGAGAAGGGAATGAAACCATTTTTATTAGGGTGTGAAAACCTCTCCCTAACAAATGCGTTTTAAAAATCGTGAGGTTGACGGCGATACATGACGAGTAAAAGCGGACAATATTTTCTAGTGATGGGCTTGAATTGTTACAAACGGTATCAGAGCCAAACACTGGACAGTGTGCCCTTGAGGATGCGTGGGCTCCCAAGGGAGTGCACTGTGAGATCCCACGATGATTGGAGAAGGGAACGTAACGTTTCTTATAAACGTGTGAAAACCTCTCCCAAATAGACGCGTTTCAAAAATCGTGAGGCTGACAGTGATACGTAACGACCCAAAGCGGACAATATCTTTTCACTTTTAAAAATCATGAGGTTGATGACGATACATAACGAGCCAAAGCGGACAATATCTACTAGTAGTGGGCTTGAGCTCTTTTATGTTATAGTTAGGTACGTTTTTTTTAGTGAAAAGTTAGGCGAATATGAATCACATTAAAGTGGAGATTGTTAGGTGTATTAATATATAAAGAAGGGTAGCAATTGAAGTAGAAAATGGTGGCCACTATTTCAACAACTTGGTGCTATAATATTAATGCTTAAGGATACCTCCTTTCAATGTCAATCACTTAACACACATTTGACTTTCTTTTACATTTTTTTTACGCTCGAATCATTTGATAATCATAAATTTTCGACTATTTATCCAACTGAAGTAGGTTAACTTTTTTTTCTCGGTTACGGTTAGGTTGTAGTTTTAAAGAATTAAAATTTCAGCTTAGCTCGTGAGTTATGTTTTTTTTGTTAGTTCGACCTGGATTAGGGTTCGTTTGTTCGATTCTCACCTTTGTTCGCAGACCCAAAAACTCAAATATCTCTTTTGTCCAATACAACCCCGATTTCCGCTAACATCGATATTGTGCTACTCCTTGTAACCAGTTGAATTATGCTCTCGACATCGACATAACAGAAATAATATTCAAAGTCGTGTAATTTTGTGTTTATATTATTATTTATTATTATTATTGATAAAGTGAGAGAGTCACATGCTTGTAACACATTCATTTCCATGCACATGTGTTTTTCTTGTTTTTTTTATTATTAATATTATTATTATTTTTAGTTATGTTGAAATCAAATCTTGTATTACTAAATACGTGATACTGATAAATTCTATAATACTCGAGTAAAAAGAAATATACGTGAATGAATCGGGACCACATTTAAATGAGAGCGATCTCGAGGATATGATGAGTGAGAATAAAACATGTTAGAAACACTCGTGTTGATTTGTGAGAATAGTTTTTATTCCTTATATGAGTGTGAAAATCGCTACCTCGTAAACGTGTTTTAAAATCGTGAGGCTGATATCGATACGTAACGAACTAAAATGAATAATATTATCATTAAATTATTATTTCGGAATGATAATTTTGATTTGGAATATTTTGTGGTCAACCAATGGATATCCATTGAAACAAGAGAGAGAAGGATGCTTTTTCTCTCTCTCCCATTTCCGACATGTCGGTCGGCTCATGGAAACCATAAAAGTTCAGACCAATTTGTCTGCAAAATATGCAATAAGAATAAACCCTTTTTTAAAAATTAAAAAATGGGTTTTTAGTTTCTCAAAAATCCCTAATGTTTTTTAATTAAATGAAAATAATAGTAAAAAAAAGAATAAAATTGAAGAAGAGGGGTCGAAGTCAAAATAAAGAATTTGAAGGGACCGAAAGCTCAAAAATCAAGGAATATGAAGGGCAGTGAGGTCACATGGAGGCCATGTTCTAAGACCTTTACTATACCCTATAAACCAAACCCTTAATTCTCTCCTTCTCCAAGTTTGGTATCAATTCCCTCTATTCCCATGTTTTGTTTCCTTGCTCTCGATTTCCCGAGATATCTTCAACTCCGATTTTCTTTCCCTTTTCGTTCGGGTTCTACGATGATTATACTCATCTGTCCCACAATTATCTCGAGACAGCTCTTGGCTAGAAGTATGACTGTTGAATTTTGAGCTCGGGTTGATCTTATATAGTCTCGTCTCACTAAACCAGATATAGAATCTTACATTTAACTGTCGTAACCCTAAATTCTAAAAAGATTCTATTCCTTCTTCCAAAGTAATTACGATGATTATTTGTGATATCTCTAGTAACGTTTGATGATATCATGAAAGTATAACCGTTATTGAGATAAAGAACTTTGAGTTCGAGCTGATCTTATAGGAGCTCGTCTCAATGAATGTGTTATAGGAGCTCGTCTCAATAAACCGTTATAAAAGTTTACATTAATTAGTGTAACCCTAAATTCTAAAAACATTCTATTTCTCTTTCCAAAGTAATTACGATGATTAGACTCGTGCTAGCAACATTGGATGAAAACATGACCGTTATTGAGCTCGAGCTGATCTTATAGGAGCTCGTCTCAATAAACATAACGGTCGAGCTAAACCGTTATAAAAGTTTACATTTATTAATGTAACCCTAAATTCTAAAAAGATTCGAGTTCTCTTTCCAAAGTAATTACGATGATTAGACTCGTGCTATCAATGTTGGATGAAAACATGACCCTTATTGAGCTCGAGCTGATCTTATAGGAGCTCGTCTCAATAAACATAACGGTTGAGCTAAACCCGTTATAAAAGTTTACATTAATTAGTGTAACCCTAAATTCTAAAAAGATTCTATTTCTCTTTCCAAAGTAACTACGATGATTGTGCTAGCAACATTGGATGAAAACATGATGGTTATTGAGCTCAAGCTGATCTTATAGGAGCTCGTCTCAATAAACATAACGGTCGAGCTAAACCCGTTATAAAAGTTTGCATTTATTAACCCTAAAGTCTAAAAAGATTCTATTTCTCTTTTCGAAGTAATTAAGATGATTAGACTCGTGCTAGCAACATTGGATGAAAACATGACCGTTAATGAGCTCGAGCTGATCTCATAAAAGCTCATCTTACTAAACATAACGGTCGAGCTAAACCAGTTAATTAGTATGATTCTATTCCTCTTTTCAAGGAATTAAACATGTCGGTATATACTTACATCTCTCGCTGTAATCTTAGCCGAACTTTATCCAAAAAGAGAAACAATGTTCTAGAAAGCTACTCGATTCGGCGTAAACCACATGGGTGTTCTTCATTTATCAAATTTCAATTTNCCAAAAAGAGAAACAATGTTCTAGAAAGCTACTCGATTCGGCTTTTCCCACATGGGTGTTCTTCATTTATCAAATTTCAATTTATTGCCCAAACTCCCACAAACACAATTACATTAAACTTGAAGGGTATGAAGAAAATTTGAATATTTGGAAATTTTAGATAGCTATCTCTATCAAACTATTAATTCATGACATGTGATGAAGTTGGGGGACCTAACTGCAATATTGCAAAAGATAGGATTGAATGTAATAAAAACCCACATTTTTTTTGGTTCATTTAAAACAATAAATACCAATTTTAATTTATATGCACAGAGAATCTGATTTTGTTTCAAGGAATCCCCACCCTTTTGAAATCTCCAAAAATCTTATATAATTAATGAAATATTTAATAAGTTCGAGTTTATGAAATTCCGAGCGTTCGTACAAGAAAGATAAAAGGTAAAATTACATCTCGGGTTTTCAATTTTTTTTTGTCAACGTTCTTATAATTTTTAAAAAAATGTCGAATAAGTCCTTGGAGTTTAACGTGTTTTAAAATTCGTGCATTTCATGGCTCGTAAGTTGAACGTAATTTTAACACGTGTAATATATGCAGGGTAAATAAACAAATTCAAAGAACCAAACAACTCAAATGTAACAAAAATCCAATTTATGAGTCAATACCTTTTTTCATGCATCAAACACCTGTAAAAATGTCAAACTCGAAATTTATTTAATATTGTTGGGACCTATAAAAGGAATTTTATTTATGGGTTTATTTTTTTCAAATAGGTTATGGAAATTACCATAATACCCTTGTGGGGTCTTCAAAAGGCACCTATATTGGATTATCCAGAGGGGTATTTGTGTCATTTTGACAATGCAATTTTTTTTTTTTTTTTTTTTNTATTAGTGTAATCCTGAATTCTAAAAAGATTCTATTTCTCTTTTCGAAGCAATTACGATGATTAGACTCGTGCTAGCAAAATTGGATGAAAACATGACCGTTACTGAGCTCGAGCTGATTTCATAAAAGCTCATCTTACTAAACATAACGGTCGAGCTAAACCNTGATTGGTTACTGGAATGGGAAGTGAGATTTTTTAATTTTTTTAATTTTAAAATTAAAAAAAATAAAAAGGAAAATGAAAGAAAAGGGGGAAAGTAGAGTAGAGAAGGAAAGGTTGTGACGTGGAAGAGGTTATTGGATTTATTAGCCTGCTCTCTTCCCCCAATAATAAATTTAAATCTTTTTGTCATTTCTTTTTTTCTGCCATTTCTCCTTATTTTTCTCTCTGGAGGATTGGTTTGAAGCCCAACTTGAGGCATTTGGGATTGCCACGAGAGTTTATACTTAAAGTAGACAATATCGTTATAGTACCATTGTGGAGAGTATGTTCATCTAATAGTATGAACATTGAAATTTACAAACTCGTTAGATAATTATTTAACATTTTCTTTGTTGTCAAATCTTAGCTTAGATTTTGAAAAAAAAAATGTTCATTACTTATCGATTTCAAAAGAAAGAAATTCATGGATAGAATTAATATTTATGAAACTGAGACTAACTTTTTAAAGTTATGTTTTGGCATGACGATTATAGCCTTTTCCGTTATTAACTAACTAGCATGTTGATATGGATATATATAGAAGGCTATATAGACCAATTGGAAGCCGAGTTTGATTCGGTAAGCACGAATAGAAAGAAGTCCTTAGATTTTGTGGAAATCTAGCGAACTATCATAACGTAAAATTCTATTTTTGTAACTTTATGCGTAATTATGACGCGTTAAACTCTGGAAAAAAATGGATAAATTTACCCTAATCTATATGAAACAGGTAAAATTTATGCAAACCATGTAAAAACTAAAAATGAAATTACTAACAAAGAAATTAAATTAAAACAAATATTTATAAGTTAAAAAAAAAAAAAAAAAAAAAAAAAAAAAAAAAAAAANGAGCGGGAGTTTGGACGGTGGAGCGGAAAGACGGGGAGGAAGAAAGAGAGAAAAGTCCAAAAGGGGCAAAAAGGGAAAAAAAACTCAGAAGAAGAGAAGGGAGTGGAGAAACGCTGACGGAAGCTTTAGTAACGGCGAAAGTTGTCAGTTAGCCTGACTCTGGTGGGCCCCACTCTTTCTGTTTCTCTCTCTCTCCTGCCCTCTGAAGACGCGGAATCTTTTTGTTTTTTCTTTTTTTTTCGGGGAGGGAGATTATTTCTTTTTTTTTTTTTTTTTTAAATGCCACGAAAATAATTTAGATATTTATTCTTTTTCCTAAAATCCATGGTTTTAAATTTCCATGTCGGTAGTGAGTTTTTGGGAAATTGGGCCGAGAGAAAGGCCCAATAAGGGAAGAGATGGGGCCCATGGAAGTGAACAAACTAGCAAATACAACCAACCACGCCTCATTATTACACTCCCATCATTAACGCGCTTCCTTTTTTTATTTATTTAATTTTTTGAAATTTCCCACACTTGGTTTGATAGAGACATTCCTTTGCTTGTGGGTTCCTCTCCTTTTTCCACTATTATTTTATTTCTACCTATATAATTCTCACTTCAAAATTTTAAATCATACTTTTAATATTTATTCCCCCCAAAAAAAAAAAAAACCAAAATAAATAAAACTCTACCTCTGACATAAGTAAATTAATTTACTCAACCTAGATATAGTGTGAGCTATTTGAACAATTGTGTTTATTTTTGGCGGCTGTTGGGGAAATCAACTTTAATGGTATGGTTAGCATCATCTTATCCAATAATTACGTGAATTATTCCGAAGCAAATCCATTATTCCAATTAAAAGGCCAGAATATCTCTCTTATGTGTGTTAATGGGCCGACAAAAGTGGATTTTGGCTCACGGGTGGATTACTATGGGGCTCAGAACAAAGCCCATTTGGTTATGGGCCTACTTGTTTACACTACGGCCCTACTCCCAGCCTGTTGTTATCATTTGTTGTCCAATTCGAGGTGGAAATTGTGAACGTCTAATTTAGCAGACCTTGAAAACAGAAGTACAATCCAATTATTGTTGAGCTATACTCGTAGTGTTTCGAGAGCTTACCTGATTCGGTTGTAAATGGAAGTTATCTGCAGCTGTGGAGAGCTCAAACATTTGACAATTTCATCCCATCCTCTTTGCTAGCTACATACGGTGAAATCAAACCCAGATTCAGTTGAGGAAAGTTGAAAATGAAAAACAAAAAGGGGCAGTTTAAGCTGAACAAAACCAACCTTGAAGGGTTGTTTCGAAGTCCTTGAGTTNCGGTGAAATCAAACCCAGATTCAGTTGAGGAAAGTTGAAAATGAAAAACAAAAAGGGGCAGTTTAAGCAGAACAAAACCAACCTTGAAGGGTTGTTTCGAAGTCCTTGAGTTGAAACATGAAACCGACGTTCGGAGAAGCCTGTGGTCGTCTGCTCTTGACATGTTCCAATGCTTCAGTTAGATTCATACCACGTTTTTTCATCAGATAGGCAAGTGTAATGGTTACACTGCAAGGTAAATGAAGAGAAGTTTACATCTAACACAGAAGAATTATGTCAATATGCAGAAGATTAAACAGTTGAATGAATCAGAATGCTCGACAAATTCTATGAGTTGGGAAGGAGGAAAACAATATATATTGAGATTAAAAAGAGAGAGGAAAGTCTTTGCAGAATTGGTGCCAAAGCCAACGACTGAATCAGAATGCAAAATCACCTTCTGGATACTCCAGCAAAGCAATGAATCAAGACCCCTCCAGATTGTCTTCCTTCTTCAATAAAGTTGAAACAATCATCGAAGTGCTGTTTAATATCGGCGTCTCTAGTGTCCACGACTACCTCGATTTGCACACAACAGGAAATGACATTTGATGTCAGCAGTAGGATATACATTTGATAGAAAAACTATGATAAGCACTGATAACTTAAATTCAGAACATGAAGCCTAAACAGCAATGATACTGTAAATCGTTCACGGAATTATTAAGATGCATAATGAATATCCCACATGAATAGTAGGATGTGGGGAAAAAATTTGTCTTTAAGAAGATGCAACTAGAAATGAAATAATCAAGTAAAATCCTCGTTGGTTGAGAAATGTAGACTGAATCATTCCCCGTAGGTGTAACAACCCAAGCTCACCGCTAGCAAATATTGTCCGCTTTGGCCCGTTACGTATCACCGTCAATCTCACAGTTTTAAAATGGAATGCTTTTTTCCCCTTTCCAACTGACGTGGGATCTCACAATCCACCCCCATTGGGGCCCAACGTCCTCGCTAGCACACCACCCAATGTCTGGCTCTGATACCATTTGTAACAACCAAAACCTACTGCTAACAGATATTGTCCGCTTTGACCCATTACGCATTGCCATCAGTCTCACGGTTTTAAAAAGCATGTGTTAAAGAGAAGCTTCCCTCTCCAACCAATATACGATGGGATAGGAAGGGAAGTAGCTAGATTTCTAATAAACATTGGGTAAAAGTATTAAGTTATGGGACATGTACAAAAAAATTGTTGCACCAAATTGAAGTTGGAACTTTATACATACCTCCAACTACTTTATATACAAAATCATTTGGATTAGCAGGTGGCATGGAACAAGCAATGGTTAAAATGTGAGTGATATTCAATTTCTTCAGTTCATCCTTGTTATGGGCAGCTCCAATAGAACCTAAGAACACACCCTGAGAAACAACAAAGAACAGCAGCTTCAGAATGCAGTTTAAGCAGAAGTCTGAATCACTTACTACAATAGTAAACACAATCAACCAGCCAAAAAGTTTAAAAGGGTGAATTAGGATGACTTTTGAAAGGATGAAAATTGCTATTAGCCAAAGTATTTTTCAAAATTTTCGAGGTGTTTAGTTACATAGACAAAGTAATTAAGTGAATTCGAGAGACAAAGATTATGTAGTGTTTTTAAAGAGTATTTCACGTAAAAGCACTACTCTCAAAAGTCATTCTAGACTCATTCTAATTAGGATTACCTCTTCAATTTGGCAAGGAATTCCGTCGTCTTTTAGGCTTCTTCTTGCACCAATGATATTCCAAAGCGCAGATAATCGAACACTCAAATCAGCTTGATCCATTTCCATAGTTGAAAACCAAAACCAACTCCTATATGTTCTTTCTTTTCCTTCCCCTTCAAAAAATGCACGGCAAATTCTTATAAACATCCCAATTTACATGGTTTAAACATCATTTGAAGTTGGAAATTGAAATGCACGCGGATCCAGACAAACAAATGGAGATTATCGCGGATTCAAATTATATACATGATATCATAAGTCCATGACCTGAAATTCAACAGTACTCAATAATACAAGGTGATGAAGATTGTATTAGATTCAAAGAAAATTGGAGGATCGATGAACTGAATTAATTGCACAGAGGTAGTGCCTCAACCAAAGGCCGAGGAGCCAAACGCCGACTGTTTTAAACAAACAATTTCGAAACGCCAATTCATGTCAATATCACATCCCCAAATCTACCCCTTCGCTGACCCGCAGAAACAGGTTCTAATTAAAAGAAGGAAAAAAAAAAACGGATGTCCAGCCATTCATACAAGATTTTTCAGATTCTCCTCTTATCAATGAATAGCGAATGACGTTTTTTTCCTTCTCTATGGATTCGACTGCTGAAAAGAAGTTTCTAATCAGAGCACTCAATCAAACGAATCGATCATAACTCATGAAATTTGCAGTATCAATTTGAAATAACGAATTAATTAACCAGCGTAGTAACTGTCGGTAGCTTCGATAAACACCACGATTTTTCAATTAGGGGATTTGAGCTAGAATCAAATACCTAATAGAAAAATAATCGAAGAAAAGAAGAATCAAAATACTCACCAGGAAATTCTCGAGTGACCAGCGGAAATGGATCGATTGGAAATCCCCGCTCAAAAATTTCTTAAACCGTTTATATGGACTCAGCCTTCATTGATTCTGCTTCTTTTACGAACAAAATACTTGTATAAACCGCGAACCTCAGTCACCGAATCAGCGGCAAAGTTCGAAAACGTAGAAAATAATTTTTTTGTATTTTCTTGATTAAATAAATATATATTCTTTTATTTTTTTTAATGAATTTTATTTTTAATTTTAAAAAATGATACAATTTAGGTTTTATATTATGATTGGCTTATAAAGTCTATTTGGAATTACGTGATAAAATTCTTTAGCTTTGATTTGCATATCATCCATTTTTTTTAATTAAAAAATTCAAATAATATACAAATAAACTACCATTTTTTTTTATTTTCATGAAAACGGTTAATACTTTGTTTCAAAAATATCCTTAAATTTACAAAAAAAAAAAAAAAAAAAAAAAAAAAAAAAAAAAAAAAAAAAAAAAAAAAAAAAAANAACGTAGTTTTTATGGACGTGTAAAATTGTCATAAATAGGAAATATTTAATTTCTAAAATTATAAGGATAAAATTATTTGGCAAAAGAAGATAGACACAATCATTTCCACGTCAGCCTCCCATCATTTTTCACATTTATTTTTAAAATTTATATCAAATTTGTATAAATATATTCCCTCAAACGAACTGCTCTACTTGGGCCTTATCCAATTACCACGCGCGGTTTGACACGTTCCATTTTCTCTCTCTGTCTCTAACCTTATTACCAATTCGCGGCGAATCGCCGCCGACTGTACCAAAAATTTCCATGGCTGTTCCCCAATCTCACTCTCTTCTTCTTCTTATCTGTTTCTTTTCCTTCTTTCATGGCCGAACTTTCTCTCTCGTCATTCCAGTTACTAAAGATTCCGTAACGAATCAGTATTTGGCCTCCGTCTACCATGGCTCTCCGATTAAGCCGATCCGTCTCGCCGTCGATCTTGGCGGTCCTTCTCTCTGGATGGCCTGTGGAAGTTCTACCTCCAGTCGCACGATTCAGAGCCGGTCGATTCAGTGCGTTGCGGCGACAGGCGGTGGTAGTAGATCTGGGTCTGGAGGCGGCGCGTGTGAGGTAGTTGCGGGGAATTCGTTTGGGGCTTTGGTAGGGAAGGCGTTGCTGGTTGAGGATACGGTGGCGGTGAGGGCTTTGGAACGGTCGACGGCGGCGGTGATTGTCGCTGTTCATTCTTGTGCTCCGAGGTTTCTTTTGCAAGGTTTGGCGAAATCTGCTAAAGGTATTTTGGGGCTTGGCCGGAATCAGATCTCGCTTCCTGCTCAGATTGCAACGGAGCTCGGTTTTCACCGGCGATTTTCCGTTTGTCTTTCGTCGACGAACGGCGTCGTTTTTCCCGATAGTGGAAGTCAAGACTCTGTTTATGGATCAGAGATTTCGAATTCTTTGACTTATACGCCGATTTTGACTAAGATAATCGACGGCTCTCAGTCAGCGGAGTATTTCATTAATGTGAAGGCCATCAAAGTCGACGGAAACCGCCTCGATCTGAACAAATCGCAACTCGATTTGGACGGCGAGGACGGCGGAGGGACGAGATTGAGCACGGTGGTTCCATACACCGCACTGGAGAGCTCGATTTTCAAATCTCTGACGGCGGCATTCAGAGAGGCGGCCAGAGCAATGAACATGAAAGAAGTGGCTCCGGTGGCATCGTTTGAGGCGTGTTTTGCATCGGAAAACATGGAGATGACGGCGGCAGGGCCGAAAGTTCCGATGATTGAACTGATTCTGCAGAGCGAGTTGGTTAGATGGAAAATCGATGGGAGAAATTCGATGGTGAAAGTNTGAGGCGTGTTTTGCATCGGAAAACATGGAGATGACGGCGGCAGGGCCGAAAGTTCCGATGATTGAACTGATTCTGCAGAGCGAGATGGTTAGATGGAAAATCGATGGGAGAAATTCGATGGTGAAAGTTAACGATGAAACGTTCTGTTTAGCGATCGTCGACGGCGGATTGAAGCCGAAAAACGCCGTCGTATTGGGAGGCTATCAAATGGAGGATATCGTGCTTGATTTCGACATGGGTTCTTCTATGCTTGGATTTAGTTCCTCTTTGCTGCAGAGGAAGAGATCTTGCTCGGAATTCTCGCCGGAAAATTTACTGAAATCAACAGAATAATTTTGAGGGGGAAATTAGGATTTTGTTGTGCTTTGTTGATGATACTTTTTTTTTCTTTCAAAAATTTTGAGATAATGTTTTTTGGGTTATGACTTGTGACAANGGAATAATTTTGAGGGGGAAATTAGGATTTTGTTGTGCTTTGTTGATGATACTTTTTTTTTTTTTCTTTAAAAAATTTTGAGATAATGTTTTTTGGGTTATGACTTGTGACAATTAACTCCAAATGTTTGTAATTGAGATCTAATTTTTGTTGTTCTTCAATCATGAATATCAATGGTTTATAAATTTGGGTATTATTGTATTTATTTTAAATTAAAAACGTGAAATGTCTCGATTTTGATCTTCGAGAGAAGGCGAAGTTATGTTCACTTTAGTCATCTGTTATTGAATTTAAATCCGTACAAGTTGACATTGTTATCAAATATAATTGGTGCTCGGTCCCTTGACTTCTAAGCATNTAAAAACTTGAAATGTCTTGATTTTGATCTTCGAGAGAAGATGGAGTTATGTTCACTTTAGTCGTCTGTTATTGGATTTAAATCCGTACAAGTTGACATTATTATCAAATATAATTGGTGCTCGGTCCCTTGACTTCTAAGCATAAAAAATTGACCTACAAAATCAATCAATTTGCGGAAAATAAGGTCGATGGTCTCGTAAAACCTAAGTAAATAAGGGGTACATGAATAAGAACGATCATGAGGATAGGATGGTTAAGAAAAATTTAAAGCGATTGAAAGTTATCACTATCTATACCAACAATATGCACCTTCATTTTCGGTAACTGTGATATCCCACATNGATTTAAAGCAATTGAAAGTTATTATTGTCTATACCAACAAGATGCACCTTCATTTTCGGTAACTGTGATATCCCACATTTGGTTCGAGAGGAGAACGAAACGCCCTTTATAATAGTGTAGAAACCTTTCACTGGCAGACGCGTTTTAAAGCCTTAAGAGAGAACCGAAAGAGGAAAATATTTGCTAAACTTGGGCCGTTACAGTAGTTCGATCATTAAAACTTCAAAATTAAGCGTGTTTTGTTTAGAGTNAAACCTTTCACTGGCAGACGCGTTTTAAAGCCTTAAGAGAAAATCGAAAGAGGAAATTATCTGCTAAACTTGGGCCGTTACAGTAGCTCGATCATTAAAACTTCAAAATTAAGCGTGTTTTGTTTAGAGTAATTCTATATTCGGTGACGTTTTGAATAGGTAATAGACGGGAGATGGTTTAGAGTAATTGTAACCATAGGTAGGTAGAGGCATGGAAAATAGTAACCATGGTTAAGTGGAGGGTGGGAAGTGGAATTTTTGTGGTTGATTAGAATATTTAGATGCTTTTATTTATTGGTTGGTGAGAGAAAAGTTGAAAATGACAAGGCGACACCCTTCCTCCATCCACGGAATTATAAATTGGGAAGGGTAAGTTTGGGAATTTACAAAAATAAGTTGAAAGGATAAGAATGGACGTGGCACCAGGAAAGTGTAGTGATATAAGTGACTCAGCGCTTATCGATATTAAAAGCCCGGCCAAGTCCTAGCGTCACATCTCTTCTTAAACCCTCTCTCCAATTATTGATACTCCTTTCTTAAAAAAATTTAAATTATTTTTTCTTTTATTATAAAAAAACATTTTATTTTTAGTTGAATTATATATCATTTATTTCCCAAATTATTTTATAAATCTTGTGGGCCGTTAAGTCCAAGTGGAAAGCCCATGGGCCTAAAGCTAAAGCCCATTTTATATTCCGAGTCCATTGCCACTCTCTCAATCGCTTGGGTTGGAACCAATATCTTTGAATTTTTAATATATTTTTTATATAAAAAAAAATATTATTTATTATTATTATTAATATATAAACAAAAATCATTTATGGATTTTTAATGTTATTTTTGAAATGTTGTACTAAATTAAATATTTGTCTATCTCGTCTCTATTTTTAATTGAAATTAAAATAGAATACTTGAAATAAAGTGTTATTTAACCAAAATAATAATAATAATAATAAAATTTAAACTTACTTGTAAAACGCTCCTAATTATTTCTCATTTTTCTCTTGTTTCATTTTATTCACGATGTTAGGTGCTATGGGGACCAGTGTCAAACGGAGAGAGAGTGCATAACATTTTTTCCGCTCGAGATGAAATTATATTCCCTGCATAATTTTGTGCCCACTTAATAAAAATATATTCAACACATATTAAAACTAATCGTAAAATTTAACTAAATATTATGTTGTAATATTAATATTAATAATTTTATTTTATTTTATTTTAGATATTATAGATTCATCTTACAAAAATAAATGAAAATTTTCACCAAAATAATAATAAAATAGATAATACTTTCCTAGATTTAATATTTAAAATAGAGTTAAAAATTAAATTGTTTTTTTTTATTAAAATTAAATTTGGAGTTAGAAACCATAAGTTTAGAGCAAAAAAAAAAACTATGGGCGCTCATAGTTTACTAGAATTACTCTTTTTTCCTTTATTAAAAGAAACCCCACCTTTTTCTAATCTTCCTACTTTAACCCCCTTTTTTTTCTTAAATGAAAATTTCAAAACTTAAAGGACCTTTTAGCAAAATGGCAAAACTTAGATAAAGGGCCAAAGAATTGCTAAACACCCGATTGAAATCGATATATTAATAGATTACGTAAACGTCAACGTAAATCAAACTTTAATTTCACTCTCAAAACCTAAAAGTTAATCACATGTTAACTCACTCACTCGAGCATATATTATTCAATCATAAGCTAACATATACTGTTCGTTTTGGCCCACTATCTATCACCGTCTGCCTCACGATTTTGAAATGTGTCTATTAGAGAGATATTTCCACACCTTTATTAAATAATGTTTCGTTCTCCTCTCCAATTGATGTGGTATCTTACAATCCACTCCCTCGGAAGCCCAAGGTCTTCGTTGACACACCGCCCAGTATCTAACTTTGATACCATTTGTAACATCTCAAGCCCACCGCTAGTAGATATTGCCCATCGTTATTCAATACGGATTGTCGTTAGCCTCACAATTTTAATTATTATTTATTATTATTTTACTCGTGGGCCGCACAACCTCATCTACGTCAAGCTGGTGGGGTCTTTTCAGTAAATTGACAATAAAAAGCATATATTCCATTTGCTGCATACATTTCATTCTTCTAGGCTGCTTCCACCTTTATAATATATTTTAAATTCATCCCATAAATCTACCTACTTCATTTTTAATTTAAAATTAATTCAATAATTATCTTAAAATATATTAAAATGTTTTCAAAATTATATTTGAATTTTAAAAAGTTTTATTAATATTTTTAATTTTTTTAAAAATATATTTTAATTTTTAAAATATTATTTACATTAAAAAATTTAGAGATAATTTATGAAGCGTGAATATATATATAAATATATATTAAAAGGACGTTAATATCCTTTTAAAAAGAAAAACGACAAATGTAAAATAGCAATTTTCGGTGATCATGAAGAAAATATTCTGACGTGGACCCAGTAGTGAAGACATCATAGAAGATAATTGTAATCCAAGCAAAATTACTAAAATACCCTCCACTCCCGAAACAGCCCTATAAATAGATAGCCGGATCTTTAACTCTCTCACTGCACTAACCGTTCATTCTTCGTTGCTTCGATTTATTTTTCTGTTTTTATTTTATTTTATTTTTTCACTCCAAAATTATGTTGGGAATATTCAGCAGTTCGATCATGTCGCCGCCGGACGAGCTGGTGGCCGCCGGCTGCCGGACTCCATCGCCGAAGATTTCTTCGACGGCGCTGGCGAAGCGGTTCGTGGATACCAACGCCGCCGCCATCTCTGTTCAGATCGGCGACCATGTTCATCTCGCCTTCACTCACCACAACGAATCTCCTCTGCGCCCCAGGTACCGGAGATTCTCCGTTAAAACGCCGTCGTACGGTGGCGCTCGGAATTAAACCCTTTTTACTAAGCAATACGAATATGAACCAAGAAAAACGTAAATTATAAGTTTTTAAGTTTTTTTTCCTTTTTAATTAATTAATTAATTAATTTTGTGTCTAAATAATATAGATGTTATAATAACGTTTTACCCTCTTTTAAATCTTTTAAAATTACTTAAAATTTTATTACCCTAAATTTTTATTATAAAATATTTTTGAAATGTTTATAAAATGTCGAGACTAATGATATTATAGGGGTACTGTTGTCATTTCACACTTTGTAGCAAACCGTCATCTCGAGAATTCTAGTAGTATCTAAAAACAAAAGTTGTTGAGTTTTTATTTTTAAATTTTGAAAATAATAAAATTTCTAAATGCCTGCTTCTAATTTATTAGAATTTATACTACATTTAATATTTAATAGGAATATTTTTTAATTTTAAATTAAAATTGAGATACCTATTCAACAAAATTGAAAAACTAAATAAAAAGGCTTTTTAATATTATTTTTTAATTTTCGTTATATATATATATATATATATATATATATATATATATATATATATATTTATTTATTTATTTATTATTATTATTATTTAAATGAAAATTTGAGTACTGAGGCCATGGCAGATCGTTTGCAGTGAAGGAGGAGATCTTCTGCTTGTTCGAAGGAGCCCTAGACAATTTGGGAAGCTTAAGGAACCAATACGGTCTTCCTAAATCCACCAATGAAGGTCTCTTAATCATCGAAGCTTACAAAGCTCTTCGTGATCGAGCTCCATATCCGGCCAACCATGTCGTCAGCCATCTTAGCGGCAGTTTCGCTTTCGTCCTCTTCGACAATTCCTCCTCCACTCTCTTTGTCGCCTCTGTAACTCAAATTTCAACTTCTAGTCTTCAAAATCGATGAACAGAGCATCCATTTCTGATTTCGCTTTCGATTGATTTTGGATTTTGCAGGATCAGTTCGGGAAAGTGCCTTTGTTTTGGGGAATCACTGCCGATGGATACATTGCGTTCGCCGATGATGCAGGTCTCCTCAAAAGTGCTTGTGGAAAATCCCTCGCTTCGTTTCCTCAAGGTATTTTGAAAATTTAGGGCTCGATTTTGTTAGATTTTAAAATTAGGGCAAATGGAGTTATGTTGGATTGTTTATTTCGATTTCAGGCTGTTTCTTCTCCACGGCGGAGGGTGAATTGAGATGCTATGAGAATCCGAAGAACAAGATTACTGCTGAGCCTGCTCCTGAGGAAGAGATCTGGGGTGCGAAATTCAAGGTATGTGATTATCAAGCTCTTTTTTCAAATCTGGATTTAGGAGAATGGATACAAAATTAGGATTGGAATTCACTGAAAGTCTGAAATCATCATTGGTTCACTGAATTTCAACATTTTTCTGTGAGTGATGGTCACTGTTGAAGAGTCAAAGATTATGATCTTATCTCAATGGAACTGGAAAGTAGTTTCGCCACAAAACAAAGAATTCACTTTCTTTTAGACTGGATATCATATTCATAAGGTAGTGGTGACTGGTGAGCCCCTCCCTTCCTTTTCAACGACTATAAAAAGAATTTCAAGGATATACTTTTCAATGAGACATTCACTTTCTGTGTCCCCACCCATTGAACAATCCTTCCTTCAGCTTGGATTTGGTAATGACAAAACTATATCTAAACATAGTTTAAAGCTTTCTTCCCTGTTCTATCTGGATCAATATGATGTTCTTCTGAACTTTGGATGAAAAAATTTGATATATCAATGGAAGCTGGAACAAGTTTAGTACTAGGTCATATGGGAAACCTCATAGTCACATATTATGTTCATTTACCCAATCAACAATAAAGGCTTGCTTGAACATAGTAGGTTAAATGTTGTGTATTCAAATCTATTTGGGTCTTCATTAATCATTCTACAAGAAATTAATGACGGGTAATAAGAGAAGTAAAGGGTTTAGAGGAAATGGGGTTCAAACCATTGTACCGTGTGGGTACTCACCAAATGTAACGAGGTTAGGTAGTTGCAACAGCCCAAGTACACCGCTAGCAGATATTGTCCGCTTTAGCTTGTAACATATCACCATCAGCCTCACGATTTTAAAACGCGTTTATTAGGGAGAGGTTTCCACACCCTTATGAGAAATGCTTCGATCTCCTCTCCAATGGATGTGGGATCTCGCGTTTATAAAGGAGAGGTTTCCACACCCTTATGAGAAATGCTTCGATCTCCTCTCCAACGGATGTGGGATCTCGCGTTTATTAAAGAGAGGTTTCCACACCCTTATAAGGAATGGTTCGTTGTCCGGTGAGCCCAACCAGCGTTAGAAAAAGAAGCCGGGAGAGTTGAAAAAGGGTTAAAATAGGATGTAAACCGAAAGCATTTAAGTTAATATTTGCTCATAAAGGAATCCTTATGGCGTATCTTTGATGTTTGAGCTTTCAGGTGGAGGGGCCAAAGGCTGCAGCGGGCACTGGGTTGGGTTACCTCAATTTCCCAATGGAGATTTCATGAATCATGTTGGAGGAAGGTGAGGGTTCTTAATTGTTGTAGTGAATGGTCTGGTTTTAAGCGCAATGTAAATATGAGTCTTCAATGTACATACAGCCACCAACTGTTCTGCCTCTGCTTTTGTTTAATCAAAGTGGTGTCTTCAATATGAGTCCTCAAATCATTAGGACTCATGAAATTTGGTCCCATTATTTCAATTCTGAACAGAGAAACCTCTCTGATCTCATTTCAGTGGGCCTCATATGGGCTTCCTCATCTTGGTCCAGCCCAACAACATGTGGGCCTAAAACATTAAATAACTCAGATTTTTAATGTAATTATTAAATATGTGGGACCCGCCTTAGCTTTAAATTCAAATAAGGCATGGATTCCGCCATTGATGCGAGACGCGATGTGTACGCCATGCAGTTTTCACACGCCGAATCCAAAATATTCTTACATCTCATTTATTTATAATAATTATCTTTTTAAATATTAATATTTATTACCCTTCATTGTTTTATATTTTCAAAATATTATTATTATTTAATCATTTTAATATATATATATGTCAATATTATAGATTTGATTTTGGGATATCTAATAAGTTCATGCATCTTCCATAATAGTTAAATAATCGATTAAATATTTTTTAAAGATTAATAAAATAGACGCAAATAAATAAATAAATAAATTTAATTTGTTATAAAGTTGGGAAGAAACACGCGAAACAGAGATCCGAAATAAATGGTTTGTGGGACACCATTTGGGTACGTGTCAGAATTGTGGAATTCTATTGGATAATTGGAAACGATGATCTGGCGTGATTATTTGGCAATGTGCATTAAATTAAATAATAATATGTATAAAAAGAAAGCCTAAAGTTTGGCGTTGATTTACGTGTATGATTTTAATTACAATTTAATTCTTCTTCTTTCATTTTCATATTGATGTACATTTATTGCTTATTTAAATTATATATATCTTAACCATTTATTATTCTTGAATATTTAAGACAATAATTATGAAATATATTTTTTTAATTTATGTCTAATAATTATTATAGAATTGTCCTACTACAAATATCAGAATAATATTTTAATTTAAATAATATGTTTGATTAAAAGGTCTGTTAGACAGATTGTGATGTGTCGAAGATTTAATTAATAATTTTGATTACCATAGATCTTATGAAATATATATTTATATATTATAATTTTAATTAATCAATGCCTTGTTGTTACGTCAAGAATATGACACCTTGGGCGAATTGTTATTATTATTTTTTAATTTTATTTTTCTCATTTTTTAATTCTCACTTTTAAAAAAGAATTCACATTTATTTACTCATTAAATTATTAATTTAATTAAACATTTTTAATATATCGAAAAATAAATATTTTGATATAATTATATGTACCAAATGAATGTACGTATTTTCAAATTTGTTAATTAATTAATGGTTTAATTAATATCATAAATTTTTTATGACAAATTTTGACTTTTTATTTTTATTTTAAATTATTATATAGAGTGACGGCAATTATTTATTCATGCGTTTTTCTATATTAAAAAATATTCCCAATTTATATTTTAATTTTAAAATAAAAAAACTAGTTGAATTTCACTTTTTTTTTTAATTTAAGCCCAAAAAAAAAAAACATTAAAAAAGTCATTGAGTTATGACTTTTTTATTTTTCAGAATAATTATTAAATAATGACTTGAAAAATAAGTTTGGATACATTTTATAAAGTGGACAATATTTGTTTTCTATTTATTTAAATATTCTTTTTCCATTTTCTACTTTTTATTACAACAATAAAAAGAAAGGTATTTATTACCGATATGAAATTTAAATTATTAAAAAGTATTTTTACCAATATTTTTAATATAAATAAATTTAGAAATGTACAATTTAAAATATTTTCCAATAAAAATAAATGAATTTACCAAATATAATACATTTTTTCCATGATTAAAATAAATATGGGCTTAGATTCGTCGCCGTTGGTTGTTCACGCGCGTCGATGCATCTGGTTTTGATCAACAACAAAAAGAAAAGCAAAACAAGGGAACGGCTTTACAGCCAAAGCAGTGTCCGAAATCCCGTTTACGGCAAGAACATCCCCCACGCGCCTTTCAAATCGTGCACTACACAAACCTAAATTAATGTCAATTGATTTTTTTATCTACCTACCATCCACATTATTTCGGATTAGGTAATTTGTTTTAATAGGTAAAATATTTATTACTCTAAAATTTAGTTAATTTATTTTTTAAAAAATTAACATAAAATTAAATATAATTACAAGTTTATAAGAATTAAAATACTTATTTTTTAATCTAATTTAATAAGTTTATAAAATTTAAAATATATTTATTTAATAATAAGTTTAAGGACTAAATAGTAATTTCACGCACCGGAATTGGAAGTGATGGTGGACTTAGTGTTCCACCTCCGGCTATCCGTTACCCACGAGTTTGCCAATCAAACCCTTTTCTCTCTCTTCCTCTGTTTCTCTCTCTTCCTCTGTTTCTCTCTCTTCCCATTTAACAAATTACAGTAAGCAACCGCACCACTTTCTAATCCCAACCCACTTTCTTCTCCATTTTGAAGTTGTTGTTCTTAATCATCTTCTTCATTTGATTATAATCTGTTCATGAAGTGAAATCCAAAAAGAAGTAAAGTGGGGAAGAAGATTTTTGTTGTTTATTCTTCCGCCATGAATGCTTCCTTGCTTCCTTAACACCCATATCTCTCTTTCCCCTCTTTTTTTCTTTTCAAATCCCTCCATTCATTACTTCTCTAAACTGACCTACCAAGCAAAACAACTTCGATTTCATGATTATTCCCTCTCTGTTTACCCTTCAATGTCTAATAACCCTTCTCTGATTCTTCTTGAAGCCATGGCGTTCACTGAAGTCTGCAATAAACTGAAGCGATTGAGGCTGTTTGAGCCGTCGATTGCGGTTTTGGGCTTCTTTTTTGTATCGGTTTGTTTGATTTGTGGATTCTTTTACTTGGATTTTAGAACTGCTTCGAAAGGGTTTGTGTTTGCGCTTCGATCAGAGAGATTTAATTGGTTGAGAAATGAAAATTTGAGTCAGATTCGTAAGGTTGAGTTTCTTTCTGAAGAGGGAAATGGATGTGATGTGTTTGATGGAGATTGGGTTTGGGATGATTCTTATCCTTTGTATGAGTCTATGAACTGCCCATTTGTGGATCAAGGCTTTCGCTGCTCTGAAAATGGCCGCCCTGATTTGTTATACACTAAATGGAGATGGCAACCTAAGCTTTGTAACTTGCCCAGGTTCATTTTCTTCTCTGTTCTTCATGTTCTTTGTTAGATTAATCTGATTGTGGCGGATTTCTTAGTTTGAATTGTGTTGATGATTATTACGAGGTCTGGATTCTGCTTAGTTTGAATTTCTTGTTTTATGTTCTTCACTCGTTTGTGATATTTGTCATTTTGTTCTTTCTGTTCATTGATTGATTTCACCCGTGAATCGTTGGATGGTTGTGAGATAGGGACCTCTCTGTGTAGTATAGATGAGCTTCTGTTTATGTAGTAATCATTGAAATTGTTGCGTTTCTTGTAATTATCAATGGAATTTTGTTAGTTAATTATTGTTCTAGTTAGTTTGCTTGTGAAAACAATGTTTTGTCGTGTTTGTGCTGGAAGAGGTTTCCACACTCTTGTAAAGAATGAGAATGCTTCGTTCTCCTCTACAACCGATGTGGGATCTCACAATCCACCCCTTTGGGGACCGAGTGTCCTTTCTAGCACTGGTTTCCCTCTCCAATCGATGTCGTTCCCCTCTCTAATCGATGTGAAATCTCACAATCCACCCCCTTTAGGTCCAGCGTGCTTGCTGTCACTTGTTCCCCTCTTCGATCGATGTGGGATCTCACAATCCACCCCCTCCTAGGTCCAGCTTCCTCGTTAGCACTCGTTCTCTCTCTAACCAATGTGGGATCTCACAATCCGCCCTCTTTAGGGCTTAGCGTCCTCGCTTTCACTTGCTTCCTCATTAGTCTCCAATTGATGTGGGATCTCACAATCCACCCCACCTCCGGGGTCCAGCGTCCTCGTTAGCACGGGTTCCTATATCGATGTGGGATCTCACAAATCCACCCTCTTTAGGGCTTAGTGTCCTCGCTGTCACTTGCTTTATCGTTGGTCTCCAATCGATGTGGGGTCTCACAATCCATCTCTCCCTCCGGGGACCAGCGTCCTCGTTAGCACTCGTTTCTCTCTCCAATTGACGTGGGATCTCACAATCCACCCCCTTTCGGAGTCACCGTTCTCGCTAGCACACCACCTGTATCTAGCTTTAATATCATTAGTAACCGCCCAAGCCCACATCATATATTGTTCTCTTTGGGCTTTCCCTTTCGGACTTCTCCTCAAGGTTTTTATAACGGTCTGCTAGGGAGAGAGGTTTCCACGCCCTTATAAAGAATGCTTCTTTCTCCTCTCCAACCGACGTGGGATCTCACACTATTAGTCATAGAAATTTTGCAAAACCACTTCTAAACTTTACGAATTTGTGACACCAGTCTTTTGGGGTTGAACTGTAATTATTCTTCTAGTTTGTGTAACTCTGAAGCTACTACTTAGTGTTCATAAGTTTGACATTGAATGATCAACTTTTGATGGGTGTTTTTCGAATCATCTCTTAAACATATTTGGATTAACGTTCATCAGATTCAACGCGACGCTCATGCTAGAGAAACTACGAAACAAACGTGTGGTGTTCGTCGGCGACTCGATCGGACGAAACCAATGGGAATCTCTTCTATGTATGCTATCATCTGTAGTTCCAAACAAAGAGTCCATATATGAAGTGAATGGCAGCCCCATTACAAAGCACAAGGGATCCTTAGTGTTCAAATTCAAGGATTTCAACTGCACTGTTGAGTATTACAGAGCTCCCTTTCTCATCCTGCAGAGCCGGCCTCCTTCTGGGGCCTCTCAAGCCATCAAGACTACCCTTAAGCTAGATCAAATGGATTGGTCCTCAGCCAAGTGGAAAAATGCTGATGTTTTGGTGTTTAACACAGGGCATTGGTGGAACTATGAGAAGACCATAAGAGGGTAACGTTTTAAACCTTTTATGAGTTCCATTTCCAAGCTTCTCTCAATCAATGATTTGTGTTCTTGTATGATATGAACAGAGGCTGTTACTTCCAAGAAGGAAATGAGGTAAAGATTGGAATGAAGATCGATGATGCATATCAGCGGTCGCTCAAGACCGTGATGAACTGGATCAACAACGAACTAGACTCGAAAAAAACGAAGGTTTTCTTTCGAATGTTCGCCCCGGTTCATTTTAGGTAAGTTTTCGGAGATTTATGTTTCGTTTTTCGGAGTTTTTTCGGAGTTTTGTGTGTATAATTAGATTTGCGAATCCTGCAGAGGTGGAAATTGGAGGAATGGTGGGAATTGTCACTTGGAAGCTCTACCTGAGCTCGGTTCTTCGCTCGTTCCTCCTGAAACATGGTCACATTTCAGGCTAGCTAATGCTATCCTTTCAAGTTATCAGACCATGCAAAACACAACGAAATTAGAGATACTAAATGTAACTCGAATGACTGCTCGGAGAAAGGATGGGCATTCGTCACTTTACTACCTCAGTCGTGACGTCGGTCCTGCGCCTCTTCATCGACAGGATTGTAGTCATTGGTGTTTGCCTGGGGTCCCTGATGTGTGGAATGAACTTCTTTATGCACTGTTCTTGAAGCATGAATGGAACTCTTGATGCCAAACAGGTATCTGTAACTTATGGACATATCGAGTCGGTCGGTCGGTCGGGCGTCTTCCTGCAAGAACCGTTTTGAATTTACGAAGAACGTCGATGATTACTGAAGCTTTACCGAGAAGTGATTGAATCAGCTTACAGAAATGCAACCAGAAGCCAAATCAACATTCTTCATTAGTTTTGGAAGCAGCCAAAATTTTTGGACAGCCAGGGGCATACTTGGAATAAACAGCATAGTTTTTCCATTTTTGTACATATTTAGTGCTAAATTTGTAACATTACAATGTAAAAGGTCTTTCCAAGGTAATTTAATGGCTTCTATTCAAACTTTCCTAGGTGACCCGTGATGGTCGGGAATTGGTGAAAGGGAGTTCGATCTGTAGAGGGGACTCCCGTTGATCGTATGACTTAAAGGGAACATATCACATTAGAGGTGAACGAGTAAAGATGTGAGATCCCACATTGGTTGGAGAGAAAAACGAAACACTAGATAAGTCCAGAAGGGAAAGCCCAAAACGACTGGGTGGTGTATCGACGAGGACGCTGGCCCCTAATCAATAGCCGAGCATAAGACAATAAGCATCTATGTTGCTATTCCTTGAGCATTTTCTAAGAGAGATCATACCCGAGTCTTGCATCTTTGATAACGTTCTTAATTCTTGTTAGGTCCGTCGTACGAATAAACTAAAAAATATATTATTTGTGGAGAGAATTTTTTTGAAAATTAAAAAAAAAAAAAAAAAAAAGATTCTCCTCAAGAACATGTGGATCTCTCCCAGCCAATTGGGAAGCAGAGATAGGGCTTTGGATTAGATAATTTGCAGTTAAAATTATGTCTTTTTCTTCTGTCTTTTCCAAATGGATAATATATTATATAATATATTAAATTTCACTTTCAACCTATTTAAACCTTACTTCAAACTTCAAATCAAGCAAACCAACCACTCTTTTTCTTCCTTCCCTTTTCACTTTTTGCTTTGTTTTCGAGGATTCGAGATGGAAACCGAAGTCGACGATGATGATTTGTTGTTTGCCGAGCTCACGAGGCGGATTTCGCTTCTCATTATGGACGACGACGAGTTTCCGAGCGTTCATACGGTTCGTTTCATCTCCCTTCACGAACAATTAGTCTTATATTTGTTTAATGTTTAAAATGCTTCCAGGGTTGGTTAATATGGTAATTGATCGACTTGTTACTTTGAAGTATTTTTAAATGGGTATGGTATCTATAGGCTCGATCTCCGGTGTTTAGTCGGGATATAAAGTACAAAGCTCAAATACCTTAAAAAAATTTAGGGACTAAACATGTCATTAAACATATTAATTATTAACGTTTTTGCAGGATTTGAGTCGGACAATTCACCGAGTCCGACCTGGGCAATTGCCATTAATGGTGGATTACGAGAATGGCTTTGCAAGGGAGAGCAAAGGTACTGGAGTTTTCATCCCGACACGGTTGCCATCACCAAAGAGGAAGCATAGAAATGTCGTGGGCTACAGAATCAAGTCGGAAAATAAGAGACTCAATTCTCAACCGTCCTCGACCTATTATTTTAAGCCCAAAAAGAGTTGAGCTTAGACATTTTCTTTATCGTTTCTAAATATTTCTAAGTTTTATTTGTGTATTAACATTTAATTATTTATTATATTAGTTCATGTGAGATAGTGATATGCTGGTTATGTCCCTTATGAAATAAAGTTATGCAGGATTTTTATTATGTTTTAATATATAATTATAAATAAATAAATAAATAAATAAATAACTTCACTTATAAAAGAATTAGGAGTTTAATTGATTTAATTATAAATTTGCAAAACTTACCTCCTAAGCCCACTACATCTATTTGGGCTTCCACATGGCCCAATTAGTTTTGGGCCTAATATGTAGGTCAATAAAGCCCATACCCAAAATCGCGTGTTCTTCAAGCCCAGGTGTAAATTTAGAGTTCGATGAGAGCTTCTTCTTCATAAGCCACTGTGCCTAATCGCCCATTTCCTTCCAATTTTCCGGCGAAATCTGTCTATCATCAACTAATTCACGGCCACCAAGTGGTATTCTTCAATTTGATAGTCGAGGATCTTGTATCAGCTAGGGTTATCCATGGCTTCCGCAATTCTGAAGCGTGTCAACGCCTCCGCAATGAGCTCGCTGGTTGAATCTATGCGAATCCGAGCTTCATCACGAGCCTTTGCGGCGGTGGCGGTCGGGACTGATATCGTATCCGCCGCACCGGATGCTGCTCTCCAGAAGGCTCGGAGCTGGGACGAAGGTGTCTCCTCCAAGTTCTCAACGACTCCGCTTAAAGACATTTTCAAGGTCCGTTCTTAGATTGTTCGTNCTAACTCGCATTTTGTTTTGAGGTTAATTGTTTTAGTTTTTGAAGTATCCTTGTGCATTTTAGATAAGACAAAAATGTTGATTGTTTATGAAATTGTGGGCTTTCAAGGTCAGATTTGAGCTTAATGTTTATGTTTGACGCTTTATATGGAATGATAATTTGAGTGTATTCAGTCTTTATCTTATTAATCCATTGGTCGTGGTATTTCAGGGCAAGAAGGTCGTCATCTTTGGGCTTCCTGTAAGTCAATCTATTCAGTATTTTACAGTTGTATACATGCTATGTAAATGATGAATTCTGTCCGAAATAGTTGCCTACGTATAAGTCTTCATCTCCTTTTCAACGCGGTGTGCCTCTTTGATTGGGACAAGAACTTTTATATGCTCACTTTCATGATCGATGCTTTCATCCATTGGTAAAATGAAGATTTATTTTAGGGATCAGAAACATGCTTCGTGGTTCATCATTCATTTCTGACCTCTAAAGGATTGATTGGATATTGTGAAAAAAATTGTTAGATTTGTACTGAGAATATATGAACTTTATTTTGTACTCGTAGCTGATAAATATTTGATATATAAAACCTTATGATTCAATGAATTGTTAGCTGGTGAGTTCTTTATTCCAAACTAGTTTTTATCAGTTTGATCATGTGAGATCCCACAGGGGTTGGAGTGGAAAACGAAACAATCCTTATAAGATTGTGGAAACCTCTCCCTAGTAGACGCGTTTTAAAACTTTGAGGGGAAACCTGGAAGGGAAAGCCCAAATAGGACTAATATCTCTGCTAGTAGTGGATTTGAGTTGTTACAAATGGTATCAAAGCCAGTCACTTGATGTGTGAGGCACTGATCGGAGTAGGGCTAGACCCTCTCCATAGTAGACACATATTAAAACCTTGAGTGATATCAGAGCTAGTCACTAGACAGTGTGAGACACTGGCCAGAGTAGGGCTAGACCCTCTCCATAGTAGACACGTATTAAAACCTTGATGGGAGGCTCAAAAGGGAAAGTTCAAAAAGGACAATATTTGCTAGCGGTGGGCTTGGACTATTACAGATCAACTCCATGGGACTTGGTGTGATAGATATTAGATTATATAAGATCGAGAACAACACTGCTTTTATTTCTTCCCTTGGCAAGGAGTGAATAATTGAGAAAATCAAGTACAACCTCTTCTTTCGATCTTGAAAATTAAAAAATGAAAANATTTATTCCAAACTAGTTTTTATCGGTTTGATCATGTGAGATCCCACAGGGGTTGGAGTGGAAAACGAAACAATCCTTATACGGTTGTGGAAACCTCTCCCTAGTAGACGCGTTTTAAAACTTTGAGGGGAAACCTGGAAGGGAAAGCCCAAATAGGACTAATATCTCTGCTAGTAGTGGATTTGAGTTGTTACAAATGGTATCAAAGCCAGTCACTGGATAGTGTGAGGCACTGATCGGAGTAGGGCTAGACCCTCTCCATAGTAGACACATATTAAAACCTTGAGTGGTATCAGAGCCAGTCACTAGACAGTGCGAGACACTGGCCAGAGTAGGGCTAGACCCTCTCCATAGTAGACACGTATTAAAACCTTGATGGGAGGCTCAAAAGGGAAAGTTAAAAAAGGACAATATTTGCTAGCGGTGGGCTTGGACTATTACAGATCAACTCCATGGGACTTGGTGTGATAGATATTAGATTATATAAGATCGAGAACAACACTGCTTTTATTTCTTCCCTTGGCAAGGAGTGAATAATTGAGAAAATCAAGTACAACCTCTTCTTTCGATCTTGAAAATTAAAAAATGAAAAGAAGCTGCTACTTATCATCAAACAACATTTAGCATTTAACATACTATTCAATGTTTTTGTCCTGTTTAAGTGGGTAATCATGGCATTTTGTTGAAGCTTGCTTGTACATTGTAAGTCATAAATATTCAATCGTTGATGAATGTGGAGTAGATATAAAATTGCTCTTTCTCTGTGTTTTCCAGTGTTAAATTCGTTTATACTATGATGCACATTTCAAAGTTGCATTTCCAATTTCCAGGGTGCATATACAGGAGTTTGTTCCCAGCAGCACGTTCCTAGCTACAAGAATAAAATGGATGAGTTCAAGGCTAAGGGAATTGATTCTGTTATTTGCGTGTCTGTAAATGACCCATATACTCTCAATGGCTGGGCTGAGAAACTTGAAGCGAAAGATGCTGTAAGCTTCCTTGTCCAGACTTCTAACATAGAAAGCTGCATAATTTTCATGATAATACAATCCTGACATAATCCTCTTGCTTCTATATAGATACAATTTTACGGTGACTTCGATGGGAGCTTTCACAAGAGCCTGGAACTGGATAAAGATCTTTCTGTTGCTTTGCTCGGCCCTCGTTCTCAAAGGTACGATCGATCAATCTTGTTCTCGACATGCCAAAAGTGTTTGGATTGTGTAGGGCTGTTCTAGTTTTAGATGGAGTCCAAGTAGGTAGACAATTCTACACTCTTTGATGTTCTTCTTCTTTGTAGATGGTCAGCCTATGTTGTAGATGGGACGGTTAAGGCTCTTAACATAGAGGAAGCTCCATCTGACTTTAAGGTTACCGGGGCAGAGGTCATTTTGGATCAAATTTAGAGTCAGTTTCATGGAACCAGCACAATCTCTTGGATTCCAAATAAGATCATGCCTGTACATGAGTAATGTATCCCAGAGGCTTTCTTTTTTTGGTTGGTTTTCTTAAGTTAATCCCAGGTGATGATAGCTTGGACGCTTGGATTTCAGTAATTGTTCTTCGTATATAAAATGTTTTTGACTTGGATTCAGAAACTGGCGAATATGGAAATGAGAATTCTCCCTTCCTTAGTTTTCTATCTATTTGCAAATGGCAGACACCTTTAATTCTCCATTCTCCATTCTGAGGTCGGGAGTGATAGCTGTAATTAGGGTCGTATAATGAATTCAACAACCCGAACCGACCTAACCCAAATTATAGGAGTTGGGTTGGGTTGGGTTAGATTAGCATTGGGTAAATCTGTGAGAACCCGAATAGATTTAAACAAAACCTAACCGAATAAAATCTTATAAAATGTATTGAGATATGTTATGCGGGAGTTTTTTTTGCGTTTAGTTTTTGGCGGCACTTAAATCTTAGTGCACTTAATGTTCTATATATGATATTACTTTTATGAAAATTGAAAAATATATTGTCAACAAATTTTAATATTCATTTAAAGAATATAATTTATTTATTTCAAGTTAACATCATTTAAGAATAGAAAAAAATAAAACTCAAAAGAAATAAAATAATATAATTTAAACCAATCTAGAGTTCAGGCGCTGTACAGCGAGCGTAGATTTCAGTCGGTCCCAGTAGCCATTTAAGAAGCTTCCCATCCACTCTACCCAGAAGGCCCATCCAACAACTTACTGAGAGCTACAAACTTCCATCTTAATCTTTATTACCAGCTCCTTGTGCCTTTCCCAGGACCCATTTCGATCCCTTTTCTTCCTCTTCTTGCAACAATGGCGAACACCCATCTCTGTTTTCTTCTCCCTTTGCTTCTTGCTTGCATCCTCCTGTTCAATCACCCTGTCAAATGCGACGGTAATGCTCTCTTTCTCTCTCGCTCTCTCTAATACATTCTTTAATTGTTTATTTGAATGTAGATCTTGATTTTTCATGCACTGTCATTTGAGATCTGGGTTCGTGCAATCTTCTGTAGATGCTGCGATTGAGTGTTCTTTGGTGGATTTTGTTTGGTCAAGTTGTGTTTTGAATTCGGCATCAGTCGTTTTATTAGTTTTCTTTCTCTGTTCACTTCTTCTTGGATTAGATGATTCGTATGTGATAAGTAATCTTTTAGATTTGTTCTTCTTATGACCTAATGGTAGAGAGATTGACAGATATAAGCCTTCATCGGAGATCTGAACAATTGAATTACCTAATCACCATAAACTAAACAGACTGATTAGCTAAATTACAGAACAAACTCTTTACAATTTGAGCTGAAGAGCTGAAATGGTAATGGAAGAGGTTTTCTTTTCTGTTGGAGATCACCTCGGGTTTAGATGGCTTCTTTAGGATTGTTAATCTTGTATACGAAATCAGTAAGGATCCCATGGTGCCAAGCTATTGATCTGTGTTAGCTTTTCATTTATCCAGTTTAGCATTAGGTTGGGATTGTTGGCAAAACAACCTGCTTCATTGTGTATCCCTGGAACAGCAGGTTCTTTTACATGGGGCTACTCCTAGTATCCTAGCATTATGCTCGTGGCCCATCCCCTTTAGTCTTGAACAAGCTTGCCCGTCCCAATTCTAGCTTTAGAGACACCAAGCTTGCCCATCCCCTTTTGTCTTGAACAAGCTTGCCCGTCTGCGTGGTGTGCCAGCGAGGAGGCTGAGCCCCGAAGGGGGGTGGATTGTGAGATATCACATCGATTGAAGAGAGGAATGAGTGTTAGTGAGAACGCTGGGCCCTGAAGGGGGGTGTACTGTAAGATCCCACATCGTTGGAAAGGGGAACAAAGCATTCTTTATAAGGGTGTGGAAACCTCTCCCTATCGAACACGTTTTAAAGACCTTGAGGGGAAGCCCGAAAGGGAATACCCAAAGAGGACAATATCTACTAGCGGTGGGCTTGGGCTTGAGCTGTTACATAGTTTTTGTTTTTGAAAATTTTACTTGTTTTCTCATCTTTTATCTATAATAGGTTTGTTCTTCGTCGAGAAAACATTTGACTTCTAACCCAAATTTAAAAAATAAAACAAATTATTGCTTGATTTTTGAAAATATATGTAAAAAGTAGATAAAAAGCACAGAAACCCATAGGTGGAAGTGGTATTTATTGGCTCTATTTTCAAAATTCAAATGGTTGTCGAACATAGCCTTAGTTTTCAATTTTTGCTATTAGTGCACCCTTGAAGGAAGCTGGTAGTCTATTCATGTTTCTCCTTGCTTAGAACTGTAAAGAGCTCAGCTTGTTCATGATTTGGTTGCTTTCTTAGATAGAATTGTGGGAGTGGCTCTCTCTGGAAGTGTTCATAAAATAGAAGAGAGGGTTGCTCCATGAACTGCAATAAGTTTAATTTTCAATCTTACTTCGGACATATTTTGATGCCATGAAATTCCTACAGATGATGATCTTCATAGAGGCATCAACAGTTATCGTGCATCGTTGAACTTGACAGCGCTGGTCGAGAACGACAATGCAGAGTGCCTTGCTGAAAAAATTGCTGACAAATTCAAGAATCAACCTTGTACAAACACCACAGGTTCCAACACGATATCTGGAACCGAACCTCAGTTCGATGACTATCCAAACCTGCTAGCCAAGTGCAATTTGAATATCTCCAACACAAGGGATGGAACCATAATGCCTGCTTGTGTTCCAAACCGTGTTCCCGATCTTGTTCTCACTAACTTTACGAAATCTCAGTACTCGGGAAAACTTAACGATACCAAGTACACAGGAATCGGCATTGGTACCGAAGATGACTGGGTTGTCGTTGTTCTTACCACGAGCACAGCAGATGGAAGTTTTGTGCCAGCATCAAAAAACACAGCCACTCTGGTCTCTAAGATTGGTATGTTCTCTCAGTTGCTGTTCTTGATGCTGTCTTTTGTCTTATTGCTGTAGACCATGAGAGGATTTTCTTGTCTTGTCTTGCTTGGATCTATACTTCAAATCATTTGATCTTTCTTTCTATATTTTATACGTTTGAACTAATTTTTCTGCTCATTTATGAAAATAGAAAGAACTTTGGGATCCCCTCATCTCTAACACTTCTTTTAAGGAGAGACAAAATGTTCTAGGGAACTCGATCGGATTAGTTGAGACTCTATAGCTGACCACAATCCCGTGATTTGAGAAATTCGATGGAAAATATTCTATCGCATCTTGGACGCATCTTGCACCCAGTCTCTGAAAAGGGTGATCCATATCCTATCTAATGAACAAAATAAGTAAAGAAGTTGAGTCGAGCCAAACCGATCAAACTTTGAGCTTGGGATGGACTTGACTATTCAAGTATGTTTCAATTGAGTTCATCTATGGGATAGTCCAATCTCAAAAAATGAATGAAATAAATGAGAGGGTTGGGTCAAGCCAAGTCGATCAAACTTTGACTTCAAGCTGAGTTTGACGAGTCGATACATGTTTTAAACAAGTTGGTTTGTGAGCTAGCTCAATCTCTGAAAAGATTATCCATTATATCCGATGAATGAAAGGGTGAACTAAACCAAGTTGATCAAACTTCAACTTTTGAGCTAAGCTTTGACCGACCTCTAGTCCATGGGCCCTATACGAGGGTCGGATTGGATGATAGAAAAGGTAACTATGGTTGGTATGACTGTGAGGGCACACCCATATTCTCACTTCATTGTGAAGAAAACTAAAAAACAATGCTTTAAAATTTCCCTTTGAATGGTCCATTGGAATCCAAAGTTGAATGATTTTGATTAGACATGGAATTATAATTGAATCTAAAGTCGAATATTTAAAAAATTCTTGTTGTGTTTTGTGTTAGACGGCAAAATGGACCGTTTATAGGGCCATCTAATCCCTTTAACAAGATCCTCACGACCCACCTTTTGAATTTTGGTCTCACACGTCACTATTCAAACAACCAAACCAATTACTAACTCAAAAAAATTACATTTGATTGAGTTGGGTTAAGTTTATTATTAACGAGGGTTGGTTGACTTGTCAAAAATTTACAATCAAAACAATTGAATTATGTCTAAATGTATCGACCCGAATAGATAATGTTTTTAAATTTTAAAGCTAGAAAAAAAAACATATAATATATATATATATATTGGTGCTATTTAATTCTAAAAGTTTTCAAACCCTTCTTTTTTGTGCTTTAGAAAGGTCTATTTTATGTCAACATTCACCATTCATCAAAATATATATATTTCCAATTTGGGACAAGCAAACAACAATAATTGTAATATTTTATAACTACAAAATTTTAATTTATTTTATATTAATAAATGTTTTTTTTTTAATTGCAAGCTTAGTCGTTAAGTTTCTAGATTTGTGTTTATTTGGTCTTAAAATTTTTTAAAATATTTAATTAATCCATAAAATTTCATATTTATCAACTTTACACTTTCAATTTTATTTTTAATATATCATTTAATTTTATATCTAACTAATTAATTAATTTTTTTAAAGAAGTTAAAAATTTATTAAACATAAAATTAAGAATTCAAAAAATTATTAAAAATGTTTTAAATAATTGTTTCTTTCTATTATTATTATTATTATTACAATTAAAATAACACATGAATTTTAAACTTAATTATTACGAGTTTGATGGGTAACCGTCTAAATCCACCGAATCTCACCATTAGCAAATATTGTCCGTTTTAACCTGTTACTTATCGTCGTCAGCCTCATAGTTTTAAACTATGTCTGCTAGAGAGAAATTTTTACACTCTTAAATCAATGTGGGATCTCACATGATAACTAGAATAAACTTCGAGGAACAGAACTACTTAACTCTAACGATCTGAGGGTTGCTCAATAGAGTTTATACCCAATGATCAATCATTTGTGAGAGTCACGTGAGTCTAATATCTGAAAAAAAAAATAAAAAAAACCCATCACAACGAACATCCCCTTATGATGTTCCAACCGTGTCAATGGCAAAATCTATTATTAGGTTACCGATTTTCGCTATTACTATTCCGTCCCCAAACGACTCGATCTTCTGCACCTGCAATTCTTAAACTAAAAGAAAAACGTGTTCAAATTAACTTATTCATATTAGTATATTATATTTCGATTCAATCATTAGTTTTTATTCTCGAGAGCAAAATATCCAAATAGTATGGGCAGCCATTATAAAAAAAAATAATATAATAAATAACACGTGGAGGTTGGCGTATGGATGGAAACAAATAATTGAAAAGATTTTTAAAAAAATAATAAATTTCAAAATTTCAAAAAATAAAACAATCCCTTTTCCCCTAAAGTTTTTTTTTTTCCATTACATCACCAACTTTGTCTTCCACTTTCACATCATCAACATTTTCTCTATACTTTTATGGGTCCCGACCTCTATCTTTCTCGACCCACGTGTTCATTCTTCGTTAACTTGAAAAAAAAAATCAATAATTCAAAATACCCGAGAAAAATCGTACTACCATCGCTCATATCTCGACATATAATCAATATATGAAAATAACATACAGTACAAGAGATTTGTAAGATGTCACGATCATCATTTAATCAGTTTATTCCTCTATATCGGTCGGGAATAAATACAAGAAGAAGCAAAAAAAAAAAAAAACATCAATTTTTCAGCTTATTCCGCTACTTCTGTTATCAACAAGTTCTCGATGAATAATTACAAAAAAGAATAAAAAGTCTTCCAGTCGTATCTTTAGTGATCTCGAGAAGGATGAGGGGTATCGAGTAATATATTAAAAAAACGATAAATTTTTGGAATTTTCTCTAAAACCCAATATTTGTTTTTTTGTTATTTATTTATTTATTTATTATTATTAAAAAAAAGAGTTGGCTGGCAGATATGCATCACCCTATCTCTTACAAATGTGAATGAATGGATGCCCTAATTCCACGATTTAAACCTTCCTTCTAATTTTCTCTACCATTTACCTATTTTTTAATTATTAAAAAAAAATCATTATCTTTAAGATATTTTTTTTTTATAAAAAATATATTTTTAAATTATTGGTCGAAACATGGTTGATTAAACGTATTATCCAACATGAAACAATTGTGTAAGATTAGAGATGACGGTTATTGAATGAGTTAAACAAAACCTGGGTTCGCAAAATAATCAAGAAAGTTCGTATAAGNGGTGGACTTTCAAACCTTATTCATTGGTCTTATGATATGAACCAAGAGACATCAATCATACAATATGCTTCAATGTGAAGAAAATATTGTTGAAATTATCAAAAGATATTTCAATTCCTGCCACATTGAACAAGAATGAAGTTTCATGTTATAAATTTTGGGCGGATTACAATTTAGAGTTTATTTCATTAATGTATTTTAAGATTTTTTTATTTACTTTAGTTTATAATTACATAATGGTTAATTATAGGCATTAAAGTACGAATGTTACATGGAATGCTTTTAGTAGTTTCAGTTTCATTTTGAGACTATATAAAGCTATGTATGTTGTATTTGTAAGTAGACTTGAAAAATACAGTAAAAGAAGCATTTGTGCAATTTCTTTGCAATTCTATGTAGTTTAGATTGTATGTAAAATCATTCAAGCTCGACATGATCAATCTTGCTTGTGGAGTGATTCGAATCTCAAACAAGTTTTTTGCCTTTAGATATTTGATCAACAAGAATCATTCAAGCTAGACACGATCGATCTTGCTTGTGGAGTTATTCGAATCTCAAACAATGTTCTTGCCTTGAGATATTTGATCAACAAGGTAATCTGAATCACCTTATAAGAGCTCTAGCCTAGTCTCGGAATTCTCGAATGATCCAAGGTACTGTTTGAATTTATTATTATTTCATATATTTGAGGAAATTGTAATTAAATTTTGTTTTTTTTAAGGTACTGTTTGAATTTTTGTATTTATATTCAAAATTACAAAAGAAGAATGAATTTTGATTTGACATTAGATTTCCTTTCATCTCAATAGTCAATACCTTATGTGAGGTTGACTTTTTATTTTTATTTTTATTTTTTATAAAAATAAATACGTGGAAAATTATAATTTTCTTATTTTAAATTAAATAAAAACAAAATTACATTTACAACAAAAATATAAATTTACCGTCTTTTTCATACTTAAAAATACAAATAAAAAATCACGAACTATATAATATGTAAATTGTAGCCAATTCGAGCGTAAATCAATAAATAAAATATTAATTTATTATATCGAAAAATTTGAAACAAAAAATATGTTATTATAATATTGCCACTTGTAGAAAAAAAATAGGTCTAAATTTCCTTTTCATTATCTACTCATTCTGAAAATAGACAAAAAGAAAAACATCATAATAAATTATATATAAAGTATTTTACATAATTATTATTAAATAAATAAGAAATAATATTGTTATTATTTTGAATTAATTTAAAAAAAAACCATAGAAATTAGTGTTATTTTTATTGATGATGATAATTTTTTTTTTATGAGGGCAAATTCGTAAAAATTAATTTAATATAATTATTAATCGTTATAATTTTTTTAAAAAAAAATGATTTAAAAAGATAATAGATATTTTATTCACATAACTGTGTCGATATTAAAAGACAATAAAAGCAATTAAATTTTCTCCACGTTTAGTTTTCCATGGTCGTTTCCGGTCTCCATTTCATCGCCGACCTCCATATCGCCGCCGTCAGCCTCTTCACTTTCCTCTGTTTTTGCAAAACAGAGCCTCAGCCGCCCGCCGCTTCTCTCCGCCAGAAAACACGGCGCCCTCGACGGACTTTTCACCGCCGCAATTATCAGCCTCCCCTCTTCCCGGTGAGGTGTCACCCTAAACGACTCTGTTTCTCTAATGGTCGTCAACGGCGGCGGAAGCCAATGAGAACCCGAATGCAAATTCGAATTGAAATGGGGTTTCTTTTCCCATTTCCGGTGAAAATCCTCGCCGTCAATCTCCGGCGAGAAAATAGTGTTCTCGATTATATCGCTGCCGGTTTCATTGCCCAAATTTTCAGTACAGAGGTTCAGGCTCTTCTCGCTCAAGCCGGTCGGGTTGAAGCGTTTGGTCAGGGGATGAACATAGACCGATTCTTGTTTACTCGCCGGTGGGGCGAGCGATTGAAGTAGAGACCATCCGCCATCGCCGGCGCCGGAATTGGGAATTCCGGCGGGGGGAGAAGGATTTAGAATGTGGGTTTGATCGGAATCGATTAAGGAAATAGAAGGGTGTTTTAAAGGGAGCTCAAAAGGGGGGAAAATGAAGGTTCTTTGGTCGGAAAGATGAGGGTCGAGACATGACTGTAAGCCTCTGCAGACCATGGTCGCCATTAAAATGAAGCTCTGTTTGAAACAGGGGAGGAGAGAGAAAGGGGGGGACTAGAGAGAGAAGGGTGTGGAGGAAGAGTGAAGGGGAAGGGGGGAATTTGTAGGGCTTCAAAAAGTGAGAGAGGAGGAAGAGAAGACAGGGGGGGTGGGTTTTTTGGTGCTTCTTTTTGCCACCACTTGAATTTCGTGACATTTTTGTTTTTGGAAAATAAAATAAATAAATAATAATTAGTTTTGCTTATTTTTTACACTATAAAACAAAAATATGGAATAAAATAATGGAGAGTTTATCCCAATGGAAAAATATCCAACCTACAACATTTTTCTTCGTGGTCGGTATCATTTAGTAGATAATTGTGACACCCGAGGGTGAGGAACAACGTCGGAGAATGAGACGAGGAGCTGTAATTGGTCGGTATAGTTTAGTACATAAGTGTGACACTCGAGGGAAAGGAATAAGGTCGGAGAATAGGATGAGGAGCTGTAACTGGTCGGTATAGTTTAGTCGATTAATGTGACACTTGAGGGCGAGGAACAAGGTCGTGTAAGAGCTGAAACCCATTGCTAGTAGATATTGTCGTGTTTGGGCTTAAACTTTGTCCCAAATGTTTTAAAATGTGTCTGTTAAGGAGAGGATTCCACACCAAATGTTTGGTTCCCCTATCCAACCGATGAGAAAAATGAACATCTCTGATTAAATTTAACAGCTTGATTATAAATATTTTGATGAATGAATAGGTGAGGATTAGTATCCGTTTTTTCTATGAGGNTCGGTGTTACTTCATCAGTTATCTCCCGATTCCGCTAGCTTTGTTAGGAAAGAAGGCATTCCACCCATTTGTCATTCATGGAAAAATCGTGATTTTTTTTATTTATTTATTGCATTTTTTGTCGAGTATGCTCATATGTGAAGGTGAGATCATGCTCCATCGTTCTTCACCGATTCTCTCCCGATTTTGCTAGCTTCGTTAGGAAATAAGTTATTTCATTACTGCTCCAGTGCAGAACATTGTTTGTAGTCCAAATGTTCGTATATCTCAAACCAAATATAATGAATTGTAATATTATGAACGATAAGAATAATATTGAATTCTAATTCGGTCTTCAAATTACATAATTTTACAATTTCACCCCTGATTTTAATTTTTTTAAATGTTAAATTACAATTTTTGTGTCCCACATTGGTCGGGGAGGAGAACCAAACACCCTTTATAAGGGTATGGAAACCTTCCCGTAGTAGATGCGTTTTAAAGCCTTGAGGGGAAACCCGAAAGGAAAAACCCAAAAAGAGGACAATATCTACAATAGATTGGGTCGTAAAATTAAAATTAAAAAAAATATAATTAAAATAATAATGAAGGGTTATGCGTCATGTTCCTCTATCAAATTTAATAAAAGGTTTATAAAGTTTAAACTTTGGAATAAATTTTTTTATTTTTTTTTTATTGACCATTCAAATTTATTTATAGAAATCTAGACTTTATGGGGAAAGACTAGAGATTCCAATTCATAGCCAAACAAAAAGACTACTCAAAAAGCCAATATTATATCTTTTTACTTTGTTTTCCTCGGGATCTCGCAATCCTTCCCTTTAGGATTAGCGTTTTTTACTGACACACCGCTCGGTCTCTGATTATGATACCATTTGTAGTACAGAGTCCAACGTCCTCGCTAGCACATCGTCTGATGCCTGGCTCTGATATCATTTGTAATTGAGAGGTTCTAATGTCCTCGCTGGCACGTGATAAGAATCACGGTGTTCCAAATGGACCTATTGCCAAGAAGATTAAAAAAATGTCGATGACAAGAAGATTAAAAAAAAATGTCGATTCAAACCTACACGAAATGGTCAATTTGACTTATTCTTTTGTGGAGATTAAAGGGGATCGGGAATAAATCCCATCCACAAACGTCTTTTGTCGAGAGACTATAAATACCCACAATATGTTATGTAAAATTCAAATCTCAAATTGAGACGTTTCTCTTAGAAATTCGAGCATCATATTTGCCATTTCTAAGTTTCAAGCAATTCTTGTAGTAGAATTGCACTCGAGCCATTCAATCAAACATTGATCAAGTTAGATTGTGAAGTGACTCAATTTAGAACAAGGTTTCCAAATCTTACTTCTAGATCTTCGGATCGTAAGAGGTAATCTAATTCTCGTCTATCTCTTGGTCGATTCAAATTTCGTATAAGGAGGTGTTAATTACTTTGATTAAAGGGTTCTTTGTTAAACAAAAGCTTGGATCGTTGGGCTGGGGATTAGGGTTGCCTTATCAGCACGCCACCTTACCTTTTGTAATAGAGAGAGACCAGCGTCCTTGCTGGCACACCACCCGAAGTTTGGTTATGATACCATTTGTAATATAGGGGTCCTAACGTACTCGCTAGCACAGGCCTAAAATACTTAAAATTCATTCTTGGTCATTTAAGATGGGCCGAATTTAAAAGGCCCATGAGTTATTAAAGAAAGGCCCAAAACAATATGCAAGCGCTGGCCTGACTTAGCGGCCCACTTTAACATCCGCAAATCACGAATCGGCATATTATGATTTGTGGGGCCCACGTGTCACGATGGGATTAGATTTCATAAAAACGACCTTTCAACAACCTAATTTATTATTTAGTTTCATTTCCTTCATTAAATTATAAAATCAAAATTATAATTATTTATTCTTCAAATATTTGTGTTAAACACGTGTTTATTATATATATACATAGGGTGTGGAAACCTCTTTTTAGTAGATGCTTTTTAAAACTGTGAGATTGACGATGATATATAACGGACAAAAACAAACAATATTTTGCTAGCGGTGGGCTTAGGATGTTATAAATGGTTTAAGAGCCAGCCAGACATACGCTAACGAGGACGTGATGGGTCAAAGCGGATTGATTATTTAATAAATTTTAAAAAAAATTATATATATTTTTAATTTTTTAACGAAAGGTTATAAATTTATTGAATTATTTATTTATTTTTAAATTTAGGTGTTTTATTTACTTTTACTTGTGAACGTATTGGTATATGCCAAACTTGGGTGGAGTTAGGTTGGGGCTTGGGCGGCCAAGGGGCACGGACCCATTTTGGGCGATGGGAGTGCGACCATTTCAAAGCGACCTTCTCGCCATAACCACAGGCCCAGGCAAATCTGTTTCCTCACAGGGGAGAGAGAGCGATGACGATGGAGATACCAGGGCGCATTGTCGCTGTTCTTCTCCTTATGCTGCTTCTCCTCCTCCTCCTCCTNCTCGTCTATCTCTTGGTCGATTCAAATTTCGTATAAGGAGGTGTTAATTACTTTGATTAAAGGGTNACCATGGCGCTTCTTTTCCTATTCCCTTTCTCGCACCATCAAGGTTTTCTTTTTCTTTTCTTNTGTTAAACAAAAGCTTGGATCGTTGGGCTGGGGATTAGGGTTGCCTTATCAGTTTGGTATCAGAGCCTACGCTTACANCATAGGGTGTGGAAACCTCTTTTTAGTAGATGCTTTTTAAAACTGTGAGATTGACGATGATATATAACGGACAAAAACAAACAATATTTTGCTAGCGGTGGGCTTAGGATGTTATAAATGGTTTAAGAGCCAGCCAGACATACGCTAACGAGGACGTGATGGGTCAAAGCGGATTGATTATTTAATAAATTTTAAAAAAAATTATATATATTTTTAATTTTTTAACGAAAGGTTATAAATTTATTGAATTATTTATTTATTTTTAAATTTAGGTGTTTTATTTACTTTTACTTGTGAACGTATTGGTATATGCCAAACTTGGGTGGAGTTAGGTTGGGGCTTGGGCGGCCAAGGGGCACGGACCCATTTTGGGCGATGGGAGTGCGACCATTTCAAAGCGACCTTCTCGCCATAACCACAGGCCCAGGCGAATCTGTTTCCTCACAGGGGAGAGAGAGCGATGACGATGGAGATACCAGGGCGCATTGTCGCTGTTCTTCTCCTTATGCTGCTTCTCCTCCTCCTCCTCCTATTATTCATCCTCCTCGTTGCCTGCAAACCATGGCGCTTCTTTTCCTATTCCCTTTCTCGCACCATCAAGGTTTTCTTTTTCTTTTCATCTTTTCGTTTTTCTATGTTTCTGCTGTTCCTTTTCCCCTCGCATTATTCGTTTTCTGGCGCCGGTTGATTGCGGATAGTTTGTACAATCATATAAATTCGCGATCAAGCTGTTGGGGGTTGGTTGGATGCTTCTCGTTCATCTGTTTTTGGCTCGATCAGTTCACTTCTTATGATGGGGGTGAATTTTAAATTGATGGGTGTTGGTAGTTTTGCTCGAAGTTGGCGTTGGTTTTCTGTTTGAGCGGTGATCTTTATATGGAAATGTTGGAGCGAACAACTGGAATCCATTATGTGAAACAATTTATGATTCTTATGTTGTGTAGCTAATGGCTTTATGTTTACAGCTTCCCTTAACGAGCTTCTTTCTTCGCTTCCTAATAGCTGGATTAAGCTCTTACGAGATTCGGCTCTGTAAAATATGACTTTTTAACTTTAGTTATCATTCACCAGCCTGTCTGCATGATATAATGATTACCGATAACATTTTTTGATTGACTTGATTTCTCCTTTGTTTGACATTAATCCGGTGTGATTTAGATTCCACTGCACTTTTTTTTATAAAAGAAATTGATGAAATATGTTAGTTTCTATTATATTGATTAAAATCCTTTGTTATGTGATTATTTTATTCTATTTTTTCATGTAGAATGCCCTGTGATCTCTTTATCTCCTTAAAGGAAACATTGATAAAAGGAATGTCCTGNATAAAAGAAATTGATGAAATATGTTAGTTTCTATTATATTGATTAAAATCCTTTGTTATGTGATTATTTTATTCTATTTTTTCATGTAGAATGCCCTGTGATCTCTTTATCTCCTTAAAGGAAACATTGATAAAAGGAATGTCCTGTGATCATGGTTGGTAGAATCATATATTTGTAGTTTTATGATATATATGACGCCACCGTCTTCTTAAGTATCTTTACATATCGCTACCTCCCATGTTTTCTTTCAGGTTCATGACCTTGAGAGACCCCTTGTCTCTGATGCTGCGGTTGTCACTCAAAACCAAATCAATGAACTTCCGAGAGATTATGATTTGGAGGGTGCACTTCAAACTGATGGGCATTTTCGGTCCCCAAGTTTACACGGATTGATCCACAAGCAAAGACTACCTGCTGCGTCTCCCCATTTATGTCAGGGTATTTGCTTCTGTTTTGTCAATGTTTCTTAAGCACCTTTCTCATTGTATAAGGTTAATTAATGCTCAATTTTTCATGGGTTATTTATTCATTTCTCTCAGGTGATAGATTGGTTCCAGATGTAGTTGCTGATCCTTTAGACGATATTTCTGTTGGTCAAACACTTAAACGTTCATATTTCACAAGCCAGATTCCAGAAGTTCGAAAGCATGCGAAACCAAGCATAGGAAGTGATCAACCCCACGAGTCTGCAAGTCAAGTTATCTCACATGGAAGTAATTTATCATCTCATTCATTTATTCCGTGAGGCTATTATCACATGTAATGTATGCGAGTACGTAAAACATACCTTCATATCTTTCTGTTAGAAGTGCAGGAAGTTACCTCACTTTGGAGGTTACCTCCGGTCCTTCTCGTGGAGTGCGCTATTCCATACATTCTGCGGACACATCTAGGCTCCAGTTGACCCTTGGAAGAGCACCTCCTAGTGATATACAGCTAAAGGATTCAGAAGTTTCAGGGAAGCATGCCTCAATAAAATGGAATCTAAATGTAATTATTCATATAGGGGTTCATCACCTAATTACAATCTACATTTAAGTTTTTTCTACCAACGTGTGTTCTGCTTATTACTAAAACTATTAATTTGTCTGCAGAATATGAAATGGGAGCTTGTGGACCTGGGTAGCTTAAATGGGACCTTATTAAATTCTCAACCAATCAGCAATCCCGATTCTGGAATTAGACAGTTGAGTGACCCAGTTGAGCTTGCTAGTGGAGATGTTATAACTCTTGGTACAAGCTCCACTGTGTATGTAAGTTGACTTGCCCCTGTTTTTGTTACTTAATGTGTTAATTTTCTTTTATAGTAGGAACTATCATGGTTTGACTTAGTAGTAGAAGTGGAAAACTGTAAGGGCATATGTTTTCGAGGTCATGGGTTCGAACTGTGGAACCACTTATTAAGATATTTAAAATCTTACAAGTTCAACAACACCAATTGTTTTCAAGTGTAGTTGTTACATAACATTAGTTGAGTTGCACATGGTAGAACACAATCCAGGTTATAGAAGGAAAATTCCATTATGGTAGTATTTATCCTCGAGTATGAAATGGTTGATTATTTCTGGAAATGATCTTATCTGTTTCTACCACAACTCTGAAGAGATTAATATGCTTTCATCCATCGTATGAAGTTCCTTTCCAGGAACTTCTACACTATGATATATTATGATTACATCATTACTAAGAAAGGCATCTCTCTACAGCATTTCCTCTAGCAGACATACATATGTTATATTTGCTTCAGTGTTTCTGTATGCATTGGGTNACATTTCCTCTAGCAGACTACATATGTTATATTTGCTTCAGTGTTTCTGTATGCATTGGGTTTCTCTCTTGCAAGATTTTAATATGACTTGGTGCTTTCCAAGAACAATTTTTTCAGCTCACGAGCTATTTCTTGTAGGTGTTTAACGATACTTCTAGGAAATGTATCGAGATTTGGACATCTTAGACTTAATAGCCTACCTTTATAGCTCTCTCTAATTATATGATTTTTATTATTATTTTGTTTTTGTAATGATAATTCTTCCTTGATTGATCCCAACTGATTTTGTAATTTCCTTGGCTTGCCTTATTGATTCCTTAAATTGAGTTCATTGCTTTTGAGTTGTGAGGAGATTTAATTCCGACCTTTTAACCTTGATTTACTTGAAACATAAATTATCATTTTTATGTTTGTGTGGATATTCAGAAGTGATCTTTGTTTGTGTGGCTATACCCTTAACTTAAAAAGCCATTCCATTTTTTCTGAAAGTTACAGTAAGGTTCGGGATTAGAGCTTTTTTTTATTAAGAACCTGGGTTTATATATATATATATATATATATATATTTCATATTTTCCCTCTTTGGCAGGTTCAAATTACATCTGAGATTGAGAGCCATATTCCTTTTGGAGTTGGGATGGCTTCAGATCCAATGGCGTTACGTCGAGGTGGAAAGAAATTTGCCATGGAAGATGTTTGCTATTATCAATGGCCTCTTCCTGGGGTTGATCAGGTTTTGGTGCTGGCAATTTGTGTATTTTTCTTTTTGTTAATAACATCATGCATGCCAAAACAGCTTACTTTGCATGGATNCCTGGCAATTTGTGTATTTTTCTTTTTATTAATAACATCATGCATGCCAAAACAGCTTACTTTGCATGGATGTTTATCTGGCAGTTTGGACTCTTTGGTATCTGCGATGGGCATAGTGGAGTAGGGGCTGCCAAATCTGCTAGCGAGTTAGTATCTGTTTTTAACTTCAGTGTTTCTGCTTATTATTATTACTTTCCGAATGAACCTAAAAGAAACATGAAGATATTTGGCATTTATATACCACAAAAACTTGCAGAAACTTCAGTACGACGTTTGTAATGTATTTGATAGAAAGCGTGATGAACCATTTTTAAATTGTTCTCCGACTGGTTATGCCTAGGGTGCATTGTATGGAGATATAAAATTGACGAGTCACCGAAGTATATGTATCTGTTAAAGTTTTCTGGAATTTGAGTTTGATCGACAGTATGTCGACATTTGCAATTTGAGCTTCTGTCTTGTTTGACTTTGACATGAGAATAACTGTGTTCAATCATTTGAAGATCGTTGTAGTTTCCTGTACTAATTGTGTGGTGGGCTTGTACTTGCTACTGTACTAATCGTCAAATATTTTAACTTCTAGGATTCTTCCGGAGAAGGTCGCCACAATTCTATCTGATCCACTAAAGAGGGAGAGGGTAGTATCTCTTTGTGATGCTTCAGATGTTCTTAGAGAAGCATTTTCTCAGACTGAAGCTTGCATGAATCACTATTATGAGGTTTTTTTCACTTTCTCTTTATGAATTTTATCAACAGAAGCATGGTGCAGGGTCCATAGACACTACAGCAATGCCATTTTTATTTGCANTCACTTTCTCTTTATGAATTTTATCAACAGAAGCATGATGCAGGGTCCATAGACACTACAGCAATGCCATTTTTATTTGCACAAAGGGGTTATTTTATTTTATTTGAACTTCTTTAGGATAGTTGCTGGCAATAATTGTTTTAAAATGTTAATAGCTCTAACCAATATCTTTCCAGGGTTGTACTGCCACGCTGCTTTTGGTATGGGCTGATAATGACGATAATTACTTCGTGCANTTCCAGGGTTGTACTGCCACGGTGCTTTTGGTATGGGCTGATAATGACGATAATTACTTCGTGCAATGTGCGAATGTCGGGGACTCTGCTTGTGTTATGAAGTATGTGTTTATAGTTTCTCCCTCCCTCTTATTTTTAATCATTTCTAAATTACTCTTGATCAATAAAAATTGATAAGAAAAAAGGTTTTACTGACCTGTTACTATCTTTTTAATTTCAGTGTTCATGGGAAGCTTATAAGGATGACAGAAGACCACAGGATAACTAGCTATTCAGAAAGACTCCGAATAGAACAAGCAGGAGAACCATTGAAAGATGGGGAGACACGCTTGTGTGGTAATGAAAAATCTGTCTTCACATTATTAGCAAATAGCTATTTTTGGATGTTGGTCATGTTGCTTTACACATTGCCTCCCTGGCTCAGGCTTGAACCTTGCAAGGATGCTTGGTGATAAGTTTCTTAAACAACAAGACCATCGCTTCAGTTCAGAACCTTATATTAGCGAAGTTGTCCATGTAGATCAAGGAAGCAAAGCTTTTGCGGTGATGGCAAGGTGATTTTACTTAAATATCAACCTGAGTATACTTCAACTGGTTAAGATATGTCACTACGACTACCAAAAGGTCAAAAATTCAAACACCCCACCCCACCCCCACACGTTAGAGAACTGAACGAATAACATGCTAGCTTTTATATATTTAAAACGACACTATTACCTTGACTAAAAGGTCAGATGTTTGAACTCCTTGCCTCACATATTAGAATTCAACGAATAACATGATAGCTTTATAGCTACAAGAACAGTGAAGTTTGAAATTTAACTTGGGATTCTGCTAAAATCACAGTGATGGCTTTTGGGATGTGATTGGTGTGAAGAAGGCAATTCAGCTGGTCCTTCAGGTGCCATTTCTTTGTACTGCTGTTTAATATTGACCTCCATTTTTGATATCTGTTTCAACTGAAGTGATTGTGAATTGCTGCTGCTTCTGCTGCTGCACAGGCTAGGGAAAGATACTCCACAGGTGCAGAAAAGTCGGCCGAAAAGATAGCCAATTTTTTGTTGGGCGAGGCTAGAACACTGCGTACAAAAGATAACACTTCTATTATTTTCTTAGATTTTGACGTTTCTCATAGAATCACTTGTAAAGTTGAACCATGATAAATAATTATGTATTACAAATGTTGTAGCAGTGGCCTTAGCAATTGTAATATTTGTATAATTTTCTGAACTTTATTCTTTTGGGCATTACCAAACCCTTATATATATAAAGAAGCCAAATGGGATTACGCGTTGGCAAATTATTCACATCTTACATTGTGTGCAGTCTCTTTAGAGAAAGGTGTCATATTTTCAGGATACTGAGCTAACCAAGGAGTTCCATGGCAGAGGTGGATCTGGCCCTTAAGGCGATGCCACCCGACCAAAGCGTTATGGCTGGATGGAGTGCATACTTTGTTCTATCAGAAATATGACATGACGTTCTATAGATGGAGACAATGTGTAACAACCCAAGTTCACTGTTAGTAGATTGTCATTTTAAGGTTTCCTTCTCGGGCTTTCTCTCAAGGTTTTAAAACGCGTTTGCTAGGGAAATGTTTTCACACTCTAATGCTTCGTTTTCCTCTCCAACCCATGTGACAATCCACCCTTCTTACCTTGGGAGGACCTTAGGAGGAAAGGTAAAGACGGGTGGGGTAGCGTTGAAAATAGATACCAACAAAACCTATGATCGAGTGGAATGAAGTTATCTTCATGTCACGAGGAATAAGATCTATCTAAAGATGGATTTTGCTAGCCTGAATTGTATGGAATTGATCTAGTTTTTAGTGCTCATCAAAGGAATTCCCAATTTTAAACTCTCGAGAGGGATTAGATAAGGAAATCCCCTCATTCTTTATCTTCACCTGATGACTTGAACACACAACAAGAATAAGATGTTAAAGAAGTGAGTGTAAAAGAGAACTTGTTTTTGACTCGGGATAGATAAGTCCTAAGAGTATTAATGAAAAATTTGGAAAAAAAAAACTTTTAAAAAAATAATACTAAATAAAAAATTTTATGGAAGGTGAAGGGCATTATGGACATTTCAAATCAAGAGCTCTGGGGAAGTAGCTGAGGCTCTGCCGGCAGCAAGCACACGCACAAGAATCACAGAAGAGAACAGACCAAAAAAAAAAAAAAAAAAAAAAAAAAAAAA
>NC_036654.1:846831-927308 GCF_002806865.2 Cucurbita pepo subsp. pepo
AAAAAAAAAAAAAAAAAAAAAAAAAAAAAAACTAATTTTCTCTCTTTGTTTCATTCAATTTTAATTCGTTAAATATAAATACCCCGTCTTCATCCTCTCCCGCCATGAACATGGCTCATCTCGACACCGACCTCGCTTCCCTCGACCACCTTCACTCCACCAAATCCCTCATTTCTGCTCTCAATTTCCTCTCCCGGAACCTCCCGCTTCCTCCCGACCTCTTTCAAGCTGTTTCTTCTATTTATTCCGCTCCTCACCATGAACAAACCGGTGCTCGGATTTATGCGGTATTCATTCTCGATTCTCTTTTTATGTGTTTTTGGTTTTCGATGTTGTCGGTTGTGGAATTCTCCGGCTCTTGCGTTAGGGTTTTGTCTGGTTTGTTCATTTTTTTGCTTGGTGATTTTGGTGAATTGGGTTTTTTTTTCAATTATGCTTGCGTTTGCTGCTGTAATTGTGCCCTTCTCGTTTACTTACCGATTTCTTTTGTGGAATGTTGACGTGTTAACTCATGTCTAGAGTGCAGTTGGTTATGTGTGATGGATTAATAGATGTAGGGTGGCCAATTGTGAAGGTTTAGAAATGTTAAACATATTGTACATGTAACTTGAGATATTAACTTATGTCTAGACTCTAGTTAGTTTGTGTAATGGCTTAACTGTTGCAAGATGGTAAATGTGAAGATATGGATTTTCTTTTTCTTTTGTGAATGTTTAAACACATCTTGGTTGAGCCAATGTTACAAGTTTATAGGAAGGTGACAATTTAGGGTATTCTAGAAGTAGTTGAGGAAATAATTTATTTTGTGTACAATCAATATTGTGTTGTTTTTCTGATTGTTACTATGCCTATTAACATTTTGAATGCTGTATTGATGTTCCTGGTACAGGATGAGCTTATAGATTCTGTTCAAGAGGATATATTGACTGACCTTAGAGATGCTTTGGCAAAGCAGCGTTCAAGTTGCATAACTGGTTCTGGGTTGGAACGTTCAAGAGAAGAGCGTTATCGAGGTTGCATACAACACCGGTTGAATGATCTAGAAGGTGATTGATACAATTTGAGTTATTGAACTTTCCTTCTCATCATGCTCTGTTGGCCATTGCTCCTTAATGCCAAACTCAGAAAATAACAGTGTTAATTATAATAACGTGTGAACAGAAGCACTACATTTATGTGTTGTGCTGCATTAGCGGTTATGACTTATTTCTCTATTGCTTGCTTGGAGCTGTTGGTTAACGGTCCATTCAATGACTCTTTGTTTGTTACTTGTTTATGTACTAATCTTGATCCAGAGTTGCCTTCAAGTAGAGGGGAGAACTTACAAACAAAGTGCTTACATGAACTGTATGGGTTAAAGGTAATCTTGCTGTTGAAAGTATTTTTCACGTCTTGGTTTGATTGTGTATACTTTCCTCCTCCAAGAAAAGCTTTACGTAGTGTTTATTTTAATGATTTTTTGTTAACAATTGTCCAAATTTGGCTTAAATATTAAAACATCCAGTCAACATATTGGTTATATGTTGCATAGCTTGAGTATTGACATTTTGTTGATGATGATAAATCGGTATGCCTGTACACAATTTCTTCCGGTATTGATCGATGCAGTCATTTCATGGCAGTTACTAGATTTGCAAAGAAAGGTACGATCTCATGTAAGTTCAGAGTACTGGCTTCGAGCAATTTGTGCACATCCAGACAAACAATTATTTGATTGGGGCATGATGCGATTGCACCGTCCACCATATGGCATAGGAGATGCTTTTGCCTTGGAAGCTGATGATCAATTGTGGAGGAAGCGGGATGCTGAGGTTATTTTCCTTTGACAATCATTTATGTTTTTCTTTCACGTTCCTCCGAATATTTGACTCTGTGCACCATGGGTGATATACATATAGACTGTTACTTTACAGTTACTCTAGGGGTTCATTTTTGGCTATTAAAAGCTGATTAAAAATGCATATGCAACATTTAGCTGGAAAGGAATCATAGACTTTCTGTCATAATTTTTATCTTGGGGGTGTGAAACTTGGGACTTTATTCAGTACAGGGCTTCTTTAAATAATGCCAACTTGAGTAATTTTTGTGATCTCCTAGGTATATTTGGAGCCTTGGGTTGATGCCTTTTTCTATCACCCTTGCATATACCTGTTCTTATGAAATATACCACTTTCTGTCCAAAAAAAAATGCATATCCAACAAATGCTCATGCAAACTTGGAGAATCATGAGAAAGTGTTAGCTCAAGAAACAATTAGAAAAAATATATGATTTTGTGTACGAAAAAGGAAAAGACATATTATCTCCAATGCAATTGCTTGTTGTAATGATATAGAAGAAACTTGTTTTTGCAGAGGACATCAAGGTTAGAAGAGGAGGAGAAGAGCCAAATCGAGACTAGGAAAAGAAAGTTTTTTGCTGAGATACTGAATGCTGTTCGTGAATTCCATTTACAAATTCAAGCTTCTATAAAACGTCGGAAACAGAGAAATGACGGAGTTCAGGTATTGCCTCTTTAAATTCTGTCCGTTTCTTAAATTTGATTTTGCAAAGAGGAGATTCTTTTACTAGGAACTATTCTTCTAATATACAATTCAGCCCTGGTGCATTTTACTTATGTTAGGAGGGAGGGGTTAATTATGGTTGGCTCTTGGCTGGTAGATAGGGGTTAGGACAATGAACTGTGCTTGTTGGGTAGACATGATGAGTGGATGTTATTGGTATTTCTAGGAGTGAACATAAATTATACATGATTTAGAAAAGTTGCTGGGATGACAGCAGTCTTTCAATTATCTTGCACCTTGAAAAATGATCCATCACATGATATTATGACAGGCATGGCATGGAAGACAAAGGCAACGTGCTACAAGGGCAGAAAAATTGAGGTTCCAAGCACTAAAGGCAGATGATCAAGAAGCTTACATGAGATTGGTTAAGGAGAGCAAGAATGAACGATTAACAACACTTCTTGAAGAAACAAACAAACTACTTGTTAACTTGGGTGCTGCCGTTCAAAGACAGAAAGATTCTAAACTCTCTGATGGCATTGAGGCCTTGGATGAATCTGATGTTGATTTAACCGATTTGGATTCTTCAAAGATTGCAACCCCTCAAGATTTACTCATGGATGAAGATTTAGATGCCATTGATTCTGACCGCAATGATGAAAGTGGTGATTTGCTTGAAGGGCAGCGACAATATAACTCTGCAATTCATTCAATTCAGGAAAAGGTACCCAAGAAATTCATATGTATTGTATTGCTTTTATCTTGTATGGTGGATCCATTTTTCTGATCCATAATCTTCATGTTACACTACGTGGAATTCAGGACTTAATGAACGTTTGAAATCCTATGAAGTTCATTCTCTGAATGTATACTTCAGTTTAAGTGAAAGTAAATTCTGATAGTTTATAAGATATTGCTAACTTGCCCATCCAAGCATAGTTCAGTAGACGACATCATATACCATCCCAAAAGTTGATCCTCCACCCCGTAGTCGTTGAACTCGAACTTAAAAAAAATATATACTTTCCTCTCTGTTCAATATTTTCTCGTACTCTTTTACATTTTCATCTGTTTGATTGCTGGTGCATTATTTCAAATTAATTCAATCTCTCTTTTTTAATGCATATTTCCCAAGAGTTTTAGAAGAACCTAGAATCAAATTACTATAATTCTACAGGTCACTGAGCTGTTAGAACCTTCTATGAATTGGGAAGTCTGACCAATAATTCAATTCTACAGGTGACTGAGCAGCCTTCCATGCTACAAGGAGGAGAGTTGAGGCCCTACCAAATAGAAGGACTTCAGTGGATGGTTTCGTTATTCAATAACAATCTGAATGGAATATTGGCTGATGAAATGGGACTGGGAAAAACAATACAAACAATCTCATTGATAGCGTACCTCATGGAATATAAGGATGTGACTGGACCTCATCTAATAGTTGCTCCCAAGGCAGTACTGCCAAACTGGATTCATGAATTCACAACATGGGCCCCGAGGTTCGGAATAATTTTTTCCCTCATCTCTCTAGCACATTCTTTTCGTTCTCTTGGCCGTCAATATCTGTGCCTGTAGCTTGTTAAATATGCAATATTCAAATTTGAATAATGCATTTTGTTCCTAGAGGCGTGTACATGTGCGATTATTTTCACTTTGGAATCATTCTCGTTTTTGTTTCATATCCAGTATTGTTGCTGTTCTTTACGACGGGCGTCAGGAGGAGAGAAAGGCTATAAAGGAGGAGCTGTTGAGCGAAGGAAAATTTTGTGTCTTGATTACACATTATGATCTCATTATGCGAGATAAATCATTTTTGAAGAAAGTACATTGGTATTATATGATTGTTGATGAAGGTCACCGGCTGAAAAATCGTGATTGTGCTCTTGCACAAACACTTGCAGGGTATGATACTAATACCAGACATGTCGTTTTCTTTACCTCGGTATATCAAGTACTATTTTCTTTCCGAGCTTGAAATATTTTTTAGTAGCATCTGTTAAGGGTAGGTCTCTTTCTTTTTGGCCGAAATATACTTTTCCCGGAGAGCTTGTTTATTTAGTTTTCTTTTCTATATATATATATATTTTTTTTTTACTGTAGGAGATACTTTTCTCAAAATCACGCCTTAATTGTCCTTCAAATTTTATGAATTAAAGCATAGAAGTTAGATTTTTNTTGAAATACACTTTTCCCGGGGAGCTTGTTTATTTAGTTTTCTTTTCTATATATATATATATATATATATATATATATATATTTTTACTGTAGGAGATACTTTTATCAAAATCACGCCTTAATTGTCCTTCAAATTTTATGAATTAAAGCATAGAAGTTAGATTTTTATATATTTGAAACATTTCCCTGTTTGCAGCTACCAGATCAAACGTAGACTTCTCTTAACTGGTACACCTATCCAGAACAGTTTGCAGGAATTATGGTCCCTGCTTAATTTTCTCCTGCCCCATATATTTAATTCTGTCCAGAATTTCCAGGAGTGGTTTAATGCGCCATTTGCAGATCGGAGTGATGTTACTCTGACTGATGAAGAAGAGTTACTGATTATTCGCCGTCTGCATCATGTATTGTCTATTTCCTTTTCTTCCACGTTTAAGGCTTTCATTTTTTTTGTTTGTTTGGCTTTCTAATATATCTCCCTTTAGGTTATTAGGCCATTCATATTGAGGAGGAAGAAGGATGAAGTGGAGAAGTATCTACCCGAGAAGTCACAAGTCATACTCAAATGTGATATGTCAGCATGGCAGAAAGTATACTATCAACAAGTCACTTCTATTGGCAGAGTTGACACTGGTATGTTGTATGTACTTAGCTTGGGAATTTCATTTATTTTTCTATTCAACCGTTGGGCACCATGTTGCAATGAAAATATTGTTGTCAGTAAAAAGGTCATCCAAATTCCTTGTAACAGCCCAAGCCCACTGCTAGCAAATATTGTCTTATTTGGGTTTTTCCTTTCGGGCTTTCCCTCAAGGATTTTAAAACGCATATGCTAGGGAGAGGTTTCCACACCCTTATAAAGAATGCTTCATTCTCCTCTCCAACTGATGTGGGATCTCACAATCCACCCGGGGCGTAGCGTCCTCATTTCGTTCCCTTCTCCAATCAATGTGGGAGTGGGACCCCCAATCCACTCCCTTCGGGGCCCAGCGTCCTTGCTGGCACACTGCCTCGTGTCCATCCCCCTTCGGGGCTCAACCTCCTCGTTGGCACATCATCCGGTGGCTGACTTTGATACGATTTGTAACAGCCCAAGCCCACCGCTAGCAGATATTGTCTTCTTTGGGTTTGTCCTTTTGGGCTTCTACTCAAGGTTTTTAAAACGCGTCTGCGAGGGAAAGGTTTCCACACCCTTATAAAGAATGCTTCGTTCTTCTCCCTCTTATGACGCTGGCTATATATTTAGGTTTATCTTTTCTGTATTTTTTAATTTATTTGCATGCTCTGGTTGCAGTTTCATGTAAATTTTTTCACTACATTAATGAACACTATTCCCTTGGCAGGTTCTGGCAAATCAAAGTCCCTACAAAATTTAACAATGCAGCTGAGGAAGTGTTGTAATCATCCGTATCTTTTTATTTTGGGAGATTATAATATTTGGCGGAAGGAGGAGATCATCAGAGCTTCTGGGAAATTTGAATTACTGGATCGTTTACTCCCAAAGCTACATAGAGCTGGGCATAGAGTCCTGCTTTTCTCACAAATGACCCGTCTTATGGACATTCTTGAAATTTATCTTCAGCTCCACGACTTTAAATATCTGCGACTTGATGGTTCGACAAAGACCGAAGAAAGAGGGGCTTTAGTGAAGCAATTTAATGCCCCAGACTCTCCAGTCTTCATGTTTCTCCTAAGTACTCGGGCTGGTGGTTTAGGTTTGAACTTACAAACTGCAGATACTGTTATTATCTTTGACAGTGATTGGAATCCTCAAATGGACCAGCAGGCAGAGGATCGGGCTCATCGCATAGGTCAGAAAAAGGAAGTAAGGGTGTTTGTTCTGGTCAGTGTTGGATCAGTTGAAGAGGTAATCCTGGAGCGTGCAAAACAGAAGATGGGGATTGATGCCAAGGTTATCCAGGCTGGACTTTTCAATACAACTTCAACAGGTTTGTTATTTTAGTTACCTTACAATGCCATTTTGTTCAAAACTAGTGGTAGGTTTTTTTCTTTTTTTCCTTTCCTTCTTGTTTTGTACTTGAGAGGTTGACAATTTGTAAGATCTCACATCGATTGGGAAGAGAACGAAACACTCTTTATAAGAGTGTGGTAACCTCTCTCTAGCAGATGCGTTTTAAAAACCTTGAGTGAAATCCCGAAAGGGAAAGCCCAAAGAGAACAATATCTGCTAGCGGTAGGTTTGGGCCGTTACAAATGGTATCAGAGCCACACACCGGACGACGTACCAGTGAGGAGGTTGAGCTTTGAAGGGGGGTGGACACGAGGTGGTGTGCCAGCAAGGACGCTGGCCCCAAAGGGGATGGATTTGGGGTCCCACATCGATTGAAGAAGGGAACAAGTGTCAGCGAGGACATTGGGCCCCGAAGGAGGGTGGATTGTAAGATCTCACATCGGTTGGGGAGGAGAACGAAACAAAAGGGTGTGGAAACCTCTCCCTAGCAGACACGTTTTAAAAACCTTGAAGGGGTCCAAAAGGAAAAGTCCAAAGAGGACAATATCTGCTAACGGTGGGCTTGGGCCGTTACACAATTTTTGGGGAGGTTGAGAGACTGTGGAGGAGGTTTAGGAGGTAGTTAGGTAAATGCGTCCAGCATCTGTTAAATGGTTCTTCTGTAGTTATGGGTTTGAATTGATTCTTTTGATTGAAGTCCTTTTCAGTACTTAGTGTTTTGACTCGTTTTGCGGCCTGTTTTTTGTATGCTTTTATATATTCTTTCATTTTTCTCGATGAAAGCTCGATTTCTTACCCAAAAGAATTTAGTTTCACGCTGAATATTGAATAAACAACATTGTTCGATGACTATATATACTGCCTTCAGCACATTAATTTCTGGTTTTCTGTTCTCTTGGTTCTCCCTCCATCTGTTTCTTTCAGCTCAAGACCGAAGAGAGATGTTGGAGGAGATTATGCGTAGAGGAACAAGCGCGCTTGGAACTGATGTACCAAGTGAGAGAGAAATCAATCGCCTTGCAGCTCGATCAGACGAAGAATTTTGGCTGTTTGAGAAAATGGATGAAGAAAGACGACAGAAGGAGAAATATAGATCTCGTTTAATGGAAGAACACGAGGTACCTGAATGGGTGTACTCAGTACCAGACAGTAATGAAGAGAAGAACAAGGGTTCGGAACTTGTCGGTGTTGCGGGAAAACGAAAAAGAAAGGAGGTGGTTTATGTGGATACATTGAGTGATTTGCAGTGGATGAAGGCTGTAGAAAATGGAGAAATTCCAAACCTTTCAATGAAAGGAAATAGAAGAGAGACTCCCACACGTGAAGGCAGTGCATCAACCAGCAATATCACCAGCACAAGAGCAGAGGATAAGCTGATAGAATATGATGATACCGTGCCGCTAACGAGTGAGGGAACAAGTGAAGACAAGTCTGGTTTAGAGCCAACCCCAGATGAACAGAAGTTAGAACTGGGGACGAGTATTAGAAAACACGAATTCCTGGCCGAGTCGGGAAGTGAATGGAGTCGATGTGTAATAACGTGGAAAGCACACAAGAAGAAGCGATCGAGCTATGTCCAGAGTTCTTCAGATCCTAGACATAACTCCAATGGAAGGGGAAATGGATGGGCTTGATTTCTTTATTCAAAATGTCGAGGTTGATCGATCCCGTAAATGGGGTAAGAGCGCCATTACTTCAGCTTCGTCTCCAAGTTCAGCTCAGCAACTGATACTCCATAGATAACCCTTTGCTGAACATTTGAAGGACAAGAAATGAATGACAGTGGTCAAGAGCTCTTCCTCATTGCCTCCACTCAACCTCCATCCATTCAATGTGTCTGTAAAATTTCTCATGTTTGCTTCACACAGCTGTTTGTGGGTGGACATACGCTCTCCCACGGTTCCACACAAGTTATGTAACAACTCAAGCTTACCGCTAGTAGATATTGTCTTTGAATTTTTTCTCAAGGTCTCTAAAACGCTAAGGAGAGGTTTTTAAATACGTCTGTTAGGAAGAGGTTTTCACATCCTTATAAAAAATGTTTCGTTCTTTTATCCTTCCGAGGTAGGATCTCACAAGTTAGTTGAAGTATGGAGTAAATAAATATTAAGAAATAGTAATAATAATATATAGATTAATCATTTTAAAATTTTATAGATGTAGATATTTTGAAAGTTAAAAAAATTACCATTAAGCCAACCCGTGGTCTTTTTGTTGTTCACTATTGAACTTCTTACCTATAAGATGTGACATTCGAGAAAATTAAGGATATATAGATCGAAATTACATCCAAATAAGATTGATTTTGAAGCTACTAACAATAAGATGTAATTATTTTTTTTTTTTTTTTTGATGACCTGATCATAAGAACGTGTTTCATTTGAGGATGTTTTAAAAATTTTACCCAGAAACATGTGAGTGAAAACAAAACATGTTAAAATTACACATTAATTTGAGCCATCATTTTTAGTGGATCTTGAACGTTCTTTTCATGGTTCAGCAAATGAGACCGTAACATTTGAAGTTTTGACCTCTTGATTTAGTACATTCTACGGTAATCACCTTAATTTTTTCACATCGGGTCATTAAATTGAAAAAAAATATTATTATTTTAATAAAGGCAGTAAATTAATGGAGGACAATTTTTATTCAATATATCATAAATATATGAAAAATCAATATATGGTAAGCAAGAATTTGAAATAAAGCAAGATTAGTAAGAAAATAAATCATATTAAATTAAAATAATTTAAATAAAATAACTAATTTTTTAAATATATGAGAAAACATGCGCCCGTAGTTGTGAAAGTGGGCCCCGCAACAAAACTTTTGTCAACTTAGATCAACGGTTGATTAGGATAGTGTGGGCCCATAGGTGGTCGTGGGAGCATGTCAGACGTTAACAACTCCACCAGCTACCGGACCTACAGGTAACCATTTTGTTCCTTTTGAAAAAAAAAAAAATTAAATTAAATTAAATAAATAATTTTGAACAGATCAATAAAAGCTCATTAATTGCCAAATATATTTATCTTATTGGAAAAGACGCACCAAACTTCAACCTACCCTTTCATTTTCGTACTAACCCATTTGCCATTATCCCATATAATAATATTTCTAAAAAATAGATTTTTATTTAAACCAGNATTTATATTGTTATTTTTATTTAAACCAGAAAATAATTATCAACTTATATTTTCTATTAATATAATTAGATATGACAAAACTAAAAATAAAACAGAAATTTGTTTTTAAATAAAATTTAAAAAAAAACATAATTTTAAAGAAAATTACATATTTAGTCATCCAACTAAATTAGCTTCTAATTTTATTTAAATTTTAAAAAATGTTACATAATTAAAAGCTGGAAACTTGAGGGGTAAAATGGTAATTGAACATAAAGAAAATAAAAAGAATAATAATAATAATAATAATAACCGCCATGGCTGACCGGGGCAGGATTTTCCCGCGTTGATGAATGGATATTTAACTGATGCCTTCCTCTTCCCCAACTCCACTTGCTTCCATATTCCTTTCTTGCATCTTGAACAGAAGACTCATTCCTGTTCGAAATTCTTCAATCAAGTTCTCTCTCAACTCTCCCATGGCGATTTCTTCGTCCGCCATGGCTCTTTTCCTCTTCCTTCTCCTGTGCTTTTCCTTCTTTTCGCTGTCTCATTCCCTCAGAGGTACGCCATTTCCGCTTCTCTTTTACTCTCTCTCTCTCTTCTTTTCTTTATTCTTACTTTCCTCCTCTCTTTTCAGGCTTTTTTATCGATTGCGGCTCCACTTCTCCGACCACTCACGGTGGCCGCACCTGGCAATCCGATGACGGCTTCGTCTTTAGTGGAATCAACAAGAATGTCACCGGTCCCGTTCTTGACCCTACGCTTTCCACTGTGCGCTCCTTTCCTAGGGTTCTTAATCGTAAATTCTGCTATGTTGTTGGACCGGTTTTTCGTACCCGGAGGTATATGGTTAGAACGACTTACTACTATGGCGGAGTCAACGGCCTTGATTCGCCGCCGGTTTTCGATCAGATTGTTGATGGGACTGTTTGGAGCATGGTGAATACTACTGAGGATTATGCTCTGGGATTGACGTCCTATTACGAGGGGATTTTTGAGGCGAAGGCGAGGTCGATAACTGTGTGCATTGGTTCCAATATGTATACGGATTCGGACCCTTTTCTTTCTGCCTTGGAGGNACGATGACTGTGTGCATTGGTTCTAATATGTATACGGATTCGGACCCTTTTCTTTCTGCCTTGGAGGTTGTGACCTTGGAGAATTCTCTTTACAATACGACGGATTTCAACAACTACGGCTTGCGCTTGGTTGCTAGGCATAGTTTTGGGTACAACGGATCTAACTTACGGTATGTTTTAGAAAAGGGGGAAATTTTGAATGCTTCTTTTGACTTTCCATGTTCTAATCTTTCGGCAACTAGGGAATTTGATAGTTTTGCTGACATGAATTCTTGGTGTTCTTGACGTTTTCTTTGTATTTCGTTTTTTTAACTATCATTCTTGGTGTTCTTCCCTTNTTTTGATAGTTTTGCTGACATGAATTTGATCTAATGAGCTAATCAATATCATTCTTGGTGTTCTTGACGTTTTCTCTGTATTTCGTTTTTTTAACTATCATTCTTGGTGTTCTTCCCTTTTTGGGAATCAATAGGCATCCAGACGATCAATTTGATCGATTTTGGCAACCATTTGGGAATAGCAGTGGGAACGTAACCAGTAGAACTGTATCTGCCTCTGGTATATGGAATCTCCCTCCATCAAAGATATTTGAAACAGAGCTGAAGACTGATAAACTGGAACCATTGGAGCTGAACTGGCCTCCTATTTCTCTTCCAGGACCAGAAAGCAATTTCACTTATTACATTGCGCTGTACTTTGCTAATGATCATGCTTCATCATCCGATAATTTGAGAGTGTTTAACATAAGTGTGAATGGTATAAAATATTACGGCGATCTAAACGCATCTTCAGCCGGTCATGTCGTTTTTGCTAGTCAGTGGCCTCTTCATGGTCTAACAAATATTACGTTGACTCCCTCTCCTCTGTCAAAACTTGGTCCATTGATCAACGGTGGGGAACTTTTTCACCTTGTGTCTCTTGGAGAAAGAACTCATGCAAAAGATGGTATGTAACATTTTTCTTTTTCATTGTTTTTTATGTATGTTATTTGCCAACCATCTTTTATGGAGGCATATGGGTAGCTATCTAATTACATTTCATAGCTACTTCTTTATCCGCATATGGACATATATATGTAGAACTTTTTTTCTTTTTATTTTTATGTGTGTGTGTGTGTGTGATATGAGCTAACCATCTTGTATGGAAACATATCGGTTTANATATGTGTGTGTGTGTGCGCGCGCGTGTGTGTGTGATATGAGCTAACCATCTTGTATGGAAACATATCGGTTTATATCTATTTGCAGTTCATATCCTGTTTCTCGTCATTTTTTTGGTTTCATCATGTAATCAGAATGAAGTCATTTTAGATGCCTTGTGAGTTCTCATGCAGTTTGTCAATGCCAAGGGAATAATTCCATTCATGATTTGTCACGTGCAATTCTAAATGTTTTTAGCAATAGGCCTGATTGTATTTCAATTGCTATTTAGTATGTTGTAAATCATTTCCCATTCTTCTGATGTTTTTTATGGTTAGTTGTAACCATCATAACATTCGCTAGTTTTCTGATCATAGTTGTNTTGAATTATAAAAGCACGGGGGAATGATGGAAGAGGAAAAGGTTGACATTTAGTTTGCTAGCCAATCTCTGTTGGTGGTCCATTCCATTCATGATTTGTCACGTGCAATTCTAAATGTTTTTAGCAATATGCCTGATTGTATTTCAATTGCTATGTAGTATGTTGTAAATCATTTCCCATTCTTCTGATGTTTTTTATGGTTGTTTGTAACCATCATAACATTCGCTAGTTTTCTGATCATAGTTGTCAATCTGGAGAGAGTAAAAGAAAGTCTGAAAAATCCACCACCTGATTGGAATGGCGATCCATGCTTCCCCCATGAATATCGCTGGACAGGAATTACATGTTCTGGTGGCTCTCGAAATCGAGTGGTTACCTTGTGAGTTTGTGCTCTTTGTGGCTTTTCAATTTTATATTTCATATTCACTTCATGTTAACAAACTGCTTTTGTTTTCTTTATGTCAGAAACCTTACAAATATGGACCTTTCAGGATCCTTATCACCAAGCATTGCCAATCTTACTGCGTTGTCGGGAATGTTAGTTTTATGATAGACCTTTTGAGTTAATGGAATTAAACAATGAAGTTTTCTAATTTCCAGTTCTGTCTTTTGCAGCTGGCTTGGAAACAACAGTTTGTCTGGAACGATTCCTGACCTCAGTCCTCTGAAGTTGTTGGAAATAGTGTATGTTCTGGACTTCTCCTTTTTATTCCATTTATTACTGGGCACCTGAAAGCTATTGAATAGTTGCATATGAAAATATATCATGGTTTCACATCTGTAAAAAAGTTTCTTTTTCTCTTTTCTTTTTATCACTTAGCTGTTCTTAGTATATAATGTTCATTACCTGCCCTGAATATCTCAACAGAGTTGGCTCCCTGAATATAGTGTTTTACCTTTATCAATTTTGTTTGTGGATTCATCTTGTTGACCTTCTTATAACTTTTTCTGTTCAACTTATATCACAATTATTGATATTGTGTGTTCTCCTGTGAAGGCATTTGCAAGAAAATAATTTCAGTGGAGAGATTCCATTGTCACTTGGAAACATACCACGCTTGCGGGAACTGTAAGTTTAATTGCACTATTTCATTGCTTAAAAATTCAGTGTCATTCCTTGGTTTGGGAAAATCTAGTATAGAAGTTGGATGCATTTTACAAATTGTTTATCCTAAAAATTAATCATTGCTGTGGGAGTATGCTGCTCTGCTACAGACTTCTTGATGTACAATTCTCATGCTTCTGACTGCATTGCCTTTACAAAGTAGTTTGAAATGAAGAAATTTTTTAGCCCAATGCTCATTGTTTTATTCATAAGTTAGGTTATATAATGACTTAAGTAGTAGCCACCTTCTTTGGGGTTGATTGGAAATATGTATCCGTAGAGTGTGGATATTTTTCTCCCATGTGTTTCAAATTATTTGGAGCATAATTAGCTGTGCCATGTTTGGTTACCACGTGTTAGTGAACATATCCAAATAGTGCTAGCAACTTCTTAGATGTTAAGTTGAGTTTGAGAGGCAAAAAATAGGGTGGTGCTAAAGTAACTAATTCTTCATTTATCATTTTGTTCTTTCTGGTGTAATTGTTGTCCTCGCCTTATCCGGATCCTAGAAATATATCATACAACTTGATCAACTCTCTCATCTCTATAAGTTTTGTCCGATTTTCACCNTTAGTGAACATATACAAATAGTGCTAGCAACTTCTTAGATGTTAAGTTGAGTTTGAGAGGCAAAAGATAGGGTGGTGCTAAAGTAACTAATTCTTCATTTATCATTTCGTTCTTTCTGGTGTAATTGTTGTCCTCGCCTTATCCGGATCCTAGAAATATATCATACAACTTGATCAACTCTCTCATCTCTATAAGTTTTGTCCGATTTTCACCTTTTTCTGTTCTGTTTCATCTTTTGTGAACATTTCTTAAATTTTTTATTGAATGGTAAATTTAACAGCAATTAATTGATTTGTTGTTCATTTGGCTCGTTTTGCTCTTATCCTAGGTTCTTATACAACAATAATTTGGCCGGTGAAGTTCCTCAAAGTCTTCTTAATAAACAACTGAATCTAAGGTACTTGCTAACTGCTCATAAACTTCTGCATCAAATTTTCTCAGGTGCCCAATTTTTTCTAACTTTGTAATTTGGTTTATCAGGCTTTTTCCGGGGAACCATCTGTTGGCGCCACCACCTCCTGCTTAGCAATTTGTTTTTTATATTTTTTTTTTCTTACCCTAAAGGGTAAATGTAAAGCTTATTGTTTACTCGTGTATAGTACTGTTCGGGTAAACATTTTGGCCTGTAAGTTCTTCAAGGAAATTGTGACATACCATTTTGTGCCATATCCTTCTTTATTGTAAACTGTATAAGCTAACATGCCTGGATGGTCCAAGCGACTTTATTCTTTGATTTATTGTCCATGTATTGAAGGACCAAGATTACTATTCTCCCATATGTAATTGTTCTTGTTAATAATCGTTTTGGGTTTGATAAAGAATTCTCAGCTTTGTAGTGTTACATATTTAATTTAGTGGGTGTAGTAGCTGATCCACTCTGTTTGTCGTGGCAGTCAACCGAGCTTAGCTGTATCAGTATGCTTCCTCTTCATTTGTCGCTTTCACTTGTTTCTTCTGTATTCATCTTTATTGAATCATTTGTCCTGCTCTTCTGACTGTCTCGTCTGTTAGATTACTCTGGCCACATCTCCTCTACCCGAAATTAATTCAATTTCAAAACATGCATGCCCTTTTCAATTAATGTCAGATGTGCAGATACAGCTTCTGCACCACTGCTTCGGAATTCATACATGGTGGGGGTACCATTGAGCGATGAAAGTTATGCAGTCTACCAAATAATTTCTTGCAAAAAGCAATTCAGGTTCGACTCGGATCTGTATACTTATATTTATCTATTTATTTGTGTCATTTTAACGTTTAATATGAAAATCTGATGCCTTTGAAGATAATTTTGGACCCAGGTTCGATTCTGAAAACTGCTATTGTATTGGAATCACTGATCCGAGGCTGCTGCATCCGGCATGTGACATCAAACTGTTCACTGTCAAATTTTGCTATTCAAGAGGACAAAAGATGAAGTGTAACACTAAAAAGGTATGTGGAAGCAAAAAAGATTAATGTGATTAATCNATTCATACATGGTGGGGGTACTATTGTATTCTAAAAAGGTATGTGGAAGCAAAAAAGATTAATGTGATTAATCAAGGAATAGCAACAACCAAAAACTAGAGGTCAGCATTTACAATCGTAGATTATTAGATCCACCGCCATAATCAACATTAATCCATACACTCAAAATGAAAGATGAAATTTTGTCAAGAAATGATAGAGACAAAGAGAAGGGGAGGGAGAGAGGGAGATTAACATGTTGGACTAGACTTGATGAGATCTTGAGCTGCTGACTTTTAGCTAATTTCATCTTCTTTCTCATCTATCAAATCTTCCTTTCTTAAGTGGGAACAAGGGTGGCAAAACACTGCTCTTCACCTGTGTGCAGATTGGCACATTAATCATAGGCCTTATTCTTATACTTGCTGATCTTGTCCTTTCCAAACCCTTCTTTATCCTCTTTATGTTCTTCTCTTTGTTTCCTGTTGTCCCTTCCTCAGATGTGGCTGCATCCGCCATGGACCTGGAAGAAGAAGACGACGAGGACGAAGAAGAAGATGGCGACAGCGCAGATGAAGTGCGTTGCTTCTTCAACCTCAACAATTCTTTCCACAGAACAGTGCATTTTGGGGGCCTCGGAGACGGGTCGTCGTCAAGGAACCAATTCACCTTGTTCTCCGCCTCCTTGTTTACCTCTATCTCCACCAAGTCTTCTTCATCTACATCTTTTGGAGATTTGAGGCTGATCTTGTTGAGTCTCTCTGCTTGCTGCATTTGCCAAAAGGGAAGAAGCTTCCCTTCAAAGAAAAGCTCGTCTGCCGTAAGCATAGAGTGGCTGCTTACTTGATTAGAAAGAAACTCAAAATCAGCACTCCTTGCCAGCCTCTCTGATCTCTCCTTCTTCTGCCTCTCACAAATTTCTTGATCTCTCTCTATCTGGGAATGAGGGGTTATGGAAATGAAGTTGCTTTCATCAAGAAACTCAGAAGAGAAGGATATCCGAGGACTGGAATTTGGTTCTATGGATGAAGAAGGTGGCGATGTTTGAACACTGTCTATAGAAACCATTTTCTGTGTAGGTGTTTGGATTCCGGGAAATGGGGAAGGAAAATGATTGTGTCAGAGGTGGGAAAGTTGGGTAAATGAGGAGAGTTTGGAAATGGGGGAGATTTATAGATTAGGTTGAAGGAAAAGTAAGATGTTTAAAAAAGGGTAAGTGGTCTGGTGAAGCCGAAACAAGCAAGGTGTAGGTTGAAGGAGGTGGAGATTATGATATGAAAGCAAGCAGCACATGGACACCTAGGGCTCTATGGAAGAAGCTACCTGACAAAAAGGCCCTCTTTACCAATATATAATTACTATTCTTTTGCATGGCTTAACTCTTCTTCTATGAACTACTCCCTCTTATCTTCCACTTGATTCTCATTTATTAGAATATACCTCCAAATAATCCAATCCCACGTTCTTACATTATTACATATTATCCTTGTCCCTTCGCCTATTAGTGTGCTTCTTCATCTAAAAGGATCTAAATCTTTAGCTTTCAAGACTTTTAAGATATGGGTCGGGTTGAGTTGAGTTTATTTCTTTACAGCTTTCCTCACCTTTTAGCTTCTTGGTGATTAAGGAAGGTAACTATGTCGTACTAGTTAATTCATCCTTATTTTGTCTTTCAAATGCTTTTGTTCAGATTAGCCCGTGATATTTTGAATTTAACAACCAGTGGAATGAAGAGATTTATAGTCGATGACGCATATCCTAACTAGATGAAGTTTATACTAGAGTTGACAGGAAGTTATTGAAGATGACGAAGTATCCTCACAATCTACAAGAGAGACATTAAATTGTAACTATTGAAGTTCTTTTGTAGTGCGATAAATTTATGATAGGGTTTTGTCACTCTTTTTTAACGTTCTTTGAGGAAAAAGAACGAACTTTAGTACAAACTTTTCATGGCTGCAACGCTCCCCGAAACTTTATATATATAATATATATTGGTAAAAGCTATAAAACATGGAGGAAAAAGAGGAAGAAAAAGGTTGGAAAGTATAATTAAGAAGTATGATTGATTGAAACCCCAACACTAAAATAAAAATATAAAAAGGTTTTTGCTTGGTTTGACTCAAAGCTTCAACATGTAAATGGAAGGATTCTGAAGCATCCATGTGGTCTTCACATGATAGTAATTTTAATTTTCATCAACCCATGTGATTATCAGTCTTTGTATTAACCAACCAATTTACCCATACTGCCCTTCCAAACACCCTCTCTTCTCATGCCATTCAAGGGCTTTCTTGTCATTTCCCATCAGATTAGTTGAATTAATATTAAAAGCTTTGGTTAAGATTTGGAGGGTTTGATTAATATCCAGACAGCTAATAAATATAGGGCTTAATTTTGGGTTATTCTATTATTAAAGTAATATTAAAAATATAAAAATAGTTTTTTTTTTTTTTTTTTTTTTTTTTTTTTTTTTTTTTTTTTNTAGCACAATGTTCCAAGCTCTCTTTTATGTGCCCCTCTTCTTCTTTTGCTCCATTATTGAGAGGAGACACTAATATTACAGCTTTTCTTTGTCAGAATTAATTAATTAATTACTTCATTAGTTTATTAATTCATTAATTAAAACGCCCATAATTATATTGGATTAAAGTGAAATCATCATTATAATGTCACAGAGTCAGTGATTTAAATCAATTAAATAAATTTGGACCTTCCGATTTCTTTCTTATAAAACATATTTCCCTGATTAATACGTTACATTTTTAAGACATTTGCTCATATTTCTATATATATATATGCACGTAATTTTAATAATTCTATCGAATTTCTTCTTATAAAGTTTTTATATATTAGTTATGCATTAGTGGTTTGAAAAATTACTCTTTAAGTTTTTTTAATTTCAATTAATATAATTATTAGTTTGACCTTTTTAGTGAATTGGGTTTTCTCCAATATATGTATATATATATATATAAAGGTTTAATCTTAATAAAAGAAATAGAAAATAATTTAAAATTGAATAAATAAAAGTGAAAAAGTTTTTAAAAAATGACATACGATAGAGACAAAATTATATAAGTTTGTATGATTAACGAGCATGTGGCAAATGAAGTGACCAGATATTTCTTCTCTCAAATTTAGTTGTCGGTTTCAATTATTTAAATCATTTATTCCATAATTAAGGACTTATTTATTTTAATACTCATTTAGTATTTAACTTTTCATTTTTTTTTAAAATTAGTATATATATATTACCTCTGTCAGTAAATTTATTTATTTTATTGTCTACTTTTTAGATATATTTTCAAAAAATTAGAAAATAATTATTTTTGTTTTTCAAGTAATTAATTATAAAATTAATTATAATAAGTTGGAACGGTGGCAGCTGCTGTGCCGCCATTAAAGTCAACTCTCTCAGGGTAATTCCAAATATCTGCAAAATAAAATTTTGATTTTGTGGGCCTTACTGGACTTTGATGGTCCTTTAGTGGGCCATCACAAATGGCCCAAAAACAATATTAAAACAAATGGCGTCGCCCGGACTCGAACCGGAGACCTTCAGTGTGTTAGACTGACGTGATAACCAACTACACCACGACACCGGATGTTATATGTGAATTTAATTATCTATATTATCTTAACATAAAAATAATGAAATTTATTATTCGAATATCTAACCTCTTAGTCAAGAATATATATGTTCTATGTAATTGAGCTATATTCAAGTTGAGACACGGTATAGCTCGTAATGTTTTCATGAACACCTCTTGACACTCGATCTTTAGATTTTAAAATGTTTCTAACAAATATCTAGACTTTCACGATGATATATATATTTATTGTTAATGCACTCTATAAAATGTTTGAATTTCATATATGATAGGTCACTAATCTAAATGATATTTAGACGTTTAGTAGCATTAAACGGGAATAAAATATTTGTTGTCCAATCTATCGATGATCGTAAAATGATGCATTCGTGCTTCAATATTTAGGTTTGAGTGATCGTGGGTTGTTAGGAAGTTTGTGGATGAGCATAACTGACCTGCAAACGTTGTTCACAATGACAACAAACAAATCACTGTAACGAGTCAAAGTAGACAATATCTGCTAGTAACGGGATTTGACTATTACACATAATATGTTTTCATCTTCGATCTGTCTTTTCAAACTTTTTTTTTGTATTTTCAAACTTTTTTTGTCTAATTTGTTTTCATCATCGTAATTATGTTTCGATTAATTAAAAATATATATATATTCTATTTCATAATATTTAAATTAATGACCTTTTACACGTATTCATATATGAACATTTCTCTACGCTTATACATTATTTGAAAGCTGCTTCAAAGAGAACGGAAAATGAATCGAATTGATTTTCATTCTTGATTTCAAAATTGGCACTACTTGGTCTTTGATGAGGAAGTACTAACGGACAAATAATCGATCGAGATTAAGATATATTCATAATATTCCACTATCCTAACTTATCCTGGATTGCTGCATTCGTATCTAATTAGAAAACATACATTATATTATTTATAATTATATGAATGATTAACATCGTCGTTACGATTTATTTCATCTCAAAATATATTATATATTTACCAATATAACGGTTTGAAATTAGAACAAATAGTTTTTATTTTTTGAATTTGAATATATTTATGAGAAAAAATGAGTGGAAATATTTATAAAAAAAATTGAAATTAAAATAGTGCTTTAATTTAAAAAATGGTGTAAAATATAAAATATTAAATAAATAGAATTTAGATATAAATGAATAAATGAATAGAATTTCAACCTCCCTTCAATTATGGTTAGTCTTTTATATGAATAGTCACTTATTACAAAAGGCAATAATTCGTTTTTCGCATATTATTATTATTATTATTTTATATAATTCGATAATTAAAGGAATTAAATGATAAATTTAAATAGCAACAACTTCACATCATACAAATAAATAAATGAGATTCCAAGTCCAAATCAAATCATTAATTATTGGATTTCTAATTGAGGGAATGAAATTACAGTGGGAGTTGGCCAAATTAATTGAGGATAACCACAAAATACTAATTAAAAATGCCTATCATCAAATTTTCATTCAAATTAAATGTTAATTATCATTTAAAAAACATTAATTTATCAATTTATCAAAAGAAATTTCGTTAATTTTTTTATAATAATTTGATTAATAAGTTTTTTTTTTTTTTATACCCACTAAATGTTGGTTTTGTATAAGAGAACAAATTTTAATTTTTTTTATAGAAATTAAAAAGAAAAATAAATAAATAAATATTGCTAAATATATATTTTTTTCATCCATGTTTAAGGCAAAGTTTGTCTTTGAGAGAATTTAAATACTCCTAAAATAATAAATAAAATCCATGTGCATGCCTAAACTTAGCAAAATGCTATGTGTTACATCATTTTTCAAATATATTTGTTAAATAATTTAAGAGATAAAAATCTCACTTAAATACTCAATTCTAGATCTATAAAATAAAATGAATTGAGATTCAAGTTTTTTTTTTTTTTTTTCAATTTAGAAAATTCAAATCAATCAATAAAAAAAAACTCTCAAACTAAATATAAAACACGAAAAAACTTACCTAATCACAATTTTAGTTGTGAGATCTCCACGTCGGTCGGTCGGTCAGCAGAGACGCTGGAAACTAGAGGGGAGATTTCCACGTCAGTTAGAAAGAGAAATGAAACATTGCGTGGAAAACTCCCCTTAAAAGACGTGTTTAAAACCATAAGATTGACAATGATACATAAATAACCAAAACAAACAAAATTGTTACATTAGTAGAGATAAAAGTTGAATTTGTTCTATTAAATCATATTGTGAATCAAAGTATTACTACTATTTTCATCCAAAACTAGAACATAAATGGAAACGAGGCACTAAAATGTTTTTACCGGGAATTGAAAATGGAGTGCGTTGACCGTGTGAAAAGTTAACTTTGGTAGTGGCACGACAGCCGGTGGAATTTGGATAGTCACAGCAACCAAGCAAGATCCACCAACGGGTCAAGTTTTGAAGGGTGTGGGTCTCTGGGTTTTATTAATCAGGTAGAAACAGAATCGTACCGGATTAAAGTTAAAACGTTCAAATCAATCAAGAAACTTAAAAGTTGATTACAGTTTCCAAGGCTACAGTCACAATACTTGATTAGATTCTAATGTCAAATAAAAACAGCAGAACATGACATGAGCAAGCAAGAAATTAAAAGGAAAAAGAAAGAAGATTACAAGAATTTCAAATCAGGAGTTCTTCCTAAAAGCAAGCAGGGAGATGTGACACTGCAGTACAGACATAAGCAAGTTTCGCTACTTAATTAACATTTAACATTTAATTAGGGAAACAAAAAGTTAATTAATTATTTCATTAATCAAACCTCCTTACTAATCATCGTCGTTGTCGTCGTCTTCCTCTTGTTTTCTACCATGGAGTTTTTGCAGTGGGCGATTGCTCCTTGAATTGCGCTCTGCAACTCCTCCATTGACGACGTGTTGTTGTTGTTGACGTAGTTCGTCGTCGTTCCGATTCTACTGGTTGGATACATGCTCGACAATCCGGTTCGAGATGATAGAATACCGGAGTGGCTCGGCGATGATCTAATCGACGACGGACAACTCGAAGCCAGATTTCTTCTTCTCGGATATCTCAAGTTACCGGAGAATGAATGCGATAGCGCTCCTGATCTGCTTTCCTTCCCGGAGTTATTGATTGAAAACTCCATGTCCGATGATTTATCCTCTTTACCAGATCTATCCGTCTTCGTCTTCCATTCCTGCTGTTGCTGCTTCTGCGAAATTTTTCCGTACAACGGCTTCACTTTCTTCAAATACTTCCTGAAAACTTCCTTCGCAGAGGAACTAATTTTCTTGACGTGCGATCCGGATACGGTTTCAGGCTCCGGATTATTCTTCGTCGATTCTTTCCTAAACACGGAAGAAAATCTCGATAGCGAGAAGTATTTGCTCTTCTTAATCGGATTCTGCACATTAGGATTGGAGTTGCTGTTACTGTGATTCTTCGCCGTAGTGGTACCGAATCGCGTTCTGAACTCATCGTCCTCCGTGACAGAGCTAGGTCTAGAGGAATCGCACTCCGCGAGAAGCACGATGTCGCTATTGAACGAGGAGTGAGATTCGGTAGAGCTTTCAGTGGAATCGCGCGACGCAGTGGTGCTGTTCGTGTCAGAAGACGACGACGTACTGGAGGAGGCGAGAATGAGCGTTCTGACCATGGAGAGGCGCGGGGAGAGATGGAGAGGAAGCAACTGACCTTTGTAGAAGAGCTCATCGGCAGGACAGAGCGCGGAGGAGGCTTGACGAGGGGAAACAGAGACGGTGAATTCGAAATCGGAGGATGAAGACGAAGAGAAAGAACGCGATGGTGATGATGGTAATGTTTGTGATCTCGAAGTTTTCGCCGCTCGTTTCCCCATCCTCTCTGCTACATGATGGTCCAGAGATAGAGAAAGAGATAGAGTCGAATAACAATTGAGAGAGGAACGCAGATTGAACAGATAGGAAGAAGAACGAGGGTTCATATAGTGTGAACAAAGGAGTAGTAGGCTAACGCTCGAGGGGAGCGAGGGAAGAACACGCGCCGCCGTGGAAACGAGTAGTCGCTTTCACATGGGGGGTTGGGAATCGCTTAAGACATGTGTCAGTGGCCAATGGTGGGATTGGAGAGTCACGTGGCGAAAACGTGAATGGTGGGAAAAGAGCACGACGGGGCTCGTAACTTTCTAACTTACTAAAGTCTTTTTCCAAATTTTGTGTTTTTTTTTTTTTTTTTAACTTTTTTCTCCCCGGAAAATTGCAAAAACTACTAATATATATTTGTAAATTTTTTAAAATAATAATAAAAAATAATATATATGGTTTGTATTGGCCTGCAACATAGGAAATGTTTTCATCCCTTCTTCAATCGCTCTAACTTACGTGCGATCTCACAATTCATCCCTTTGGAAGTTTAATGTTTGTCACACTGCCTAGTGTCTGGCTATGATATTATTGGAAATAGCCCAAGCCACCTCTAGCAAATATTATCCGTTTTGACTTGTTACATATTGTTATCAGTCTCACAGTTTTTAAAAATCATTTATTCGATTGGTGACTAACTCTAATATCATTTGTAAAATTCTAAGACCACTGCTAGCAAAGATTTAGAATATATATAATAAGTGAGACATGGGGGAGGGTGCGGGAGAGCAACAGTTAATCACATGCGTAGGGGAGGGTGTGTATAGTAATTAATGCACACTTGTTTCGCCATCAAAATACTTAATTCTCCCTATCTTAGTTTTGGATCTTTATGATTATTACACATCTACCCCTACACTTTCCTCCGCCTATAAAACCAAAATTATTCAACCTTTCCCATCCTGTAAAAGTCACTTGGTTTAGTACCTCCAAACTAGCGCCATTTATTACTGTATTCTTGTAATCTTTTAATTGATAATATATATTTCACGAGTATAATCTCTTAAAATAATTAATTTAATGACTAAATTAATAAAAATATCTATATAATAATTAATTTAATGACTAAATTAATAAAAATATCTATGTACTGAGACCAGAAAATGGAAAGAAAGATAATTAAAGGACAATCCAAAGGAAGAAAGATGGGCTGGCGGGTAGCTGTGCCTGCCACTTCTGTGCGGTGGCCTATAAAAATACAAATATATTTTTCCTTTTTTATTTATTTATTTTAATTGTAAGATTTAATTTACCTTAATTAAGTCGAACAAAAACAACTGAGATTCCTAGTAGATTCATCACCGCAGCGCTTCCGCTCATCCAAAGGCCATAATTAATGAGCATTGGAACCCTCTAGCCCAAGATAGGTACGATTGCCGCGTTTCAATCTTTTATCGTCAAAATACAGTAATTTTTTTAATTGCCGTTCTTAATTTTACTAATTCATTAATTTAGATTAATTTTTTTAAAAAATTTAATTAAAGTAACCAAGAATGTGGTCTACGAGACAAGAAAAACCCGTGCATCGGTATGGTGCTTGTCACACAAGCTCTGGTGTTTACGTTAGTAAGAGAAATTGAGATACTGTGAGCTAAGATGATTTATATACAACACGAGTAGGGTTTCACTCGATTTCTTGAACGAGTGAAGGGAGCACTGGGTGTGAGCCTTCAAGAAGGTCGATTGCGAACGTGGGCTTCGTCCCAAGATTATTTTCTTATGTTCTAGCTCGATAAGCAAGAGATTAGTTCGACGAGTCTTTGGTCCAACATGAGTGAGTGAAGCTAGGCCTAGCCCATTAGGGTGAGGGTGGTCGATCACATGGGCTCGCCTTTAGGGCATCCTATTGGGCCTAGCCTCCCGAGTCCATCCTCTCCAAAAGCCAAAAATGGCAAGGAACCAACTCCAAAAGAAAGTTTTGGAATGGATTACTTTGATGATTAAGGTCAAAAGTAAAGAAACACACATCTTTAAACTCGTGATTTGAATCACTTCACAATATAGCTTTCAGTTGAAGAAGAAATAATATTTTAAAATTGAAAAATACAATAAAACTTTTTTTTTTTTTAATATTTATCCCTTTTAATATAAATATAAAATTCATAAGATGGGCTCTTAACGAAAACCGTTACAATCGGCCCAGGCCCAGCCCATCTTGGATGGAGAAGTGGATCTCACTGTCACCGCATCCGTAGGAGAAACAAAAAAGAAAAAGGAAGCCACCAAGTCCCTCACCAAGAATATTTGGATGAAATTGAAACAGCTTCCGATTCCCTCACAATTAATTTTCTTCTTCGCTTACGATTCCCCGTCGAAGAACTCCTCAATCTCTGTTTCAATTTTCTTCTCTCTCGTTCTTCAGTCTCCTAAATCGTTTCTGCAACGAGATCACGGATAAGTTCCGGGATTCATCTCTTCTGATTCGGTAAAAACTTGGTGTTAATTTTGTTTTTGTTGTTGTTTTTTTGCCTTGATTTCTTGATTTCTGGCATGGATTTTCATGTGCGTTTACGGGAGATTGTTGACGACAGTTTTCGCTGTATTATGCGATTTATAAACTGCTGCCTTCCTGGATTTTATGATTTGGACAAGATCTTGTTCCAAGACGTGACGCTTGTATCCTGTAGATTGCTAGTTGCATGGACATGTATTTTCCTGTAACACAATTTTATATGAGCAATACGAGAAAATATTCCTAGTGAATTGACATAACTTGAGACCCTCATGACCAGCAAAATATGTATTTATTAGGCAATTCTTAGCAGGCAAGGGTGGCGCAGAGAAGGAAGGAGGGTAGTTCCTTACAAATTATTAAAAAAAAAAAAAAAACATTAAGAATTTGATGTTCACTCTATTTTGCCCCCTAAATTTTCAAATTTGAAAAGATTAAATCGTATAATTTTGCCCGTCTCTAAGGAAATTTCTTTCTCTACCCCTGGTAGCAGGGAATTATTTTTAGAAAAAATTGTTTATTTAATTGTCTCCTCTATCAAATGGATCATGTTTACTTAGACTGTCGTGTAATGAATTTATGAATTAAGCGGCTGTTCAAGAAATTTCGGTTTCTGGAGGTGTTGGCAGTAGTATATCAATGAACACATGCCTATGATAAAATATGTCCGAGTGGAATAACTGGAAAATACTGCATAACCATATGTTTTTCACATTTTTTCTGATCGTTTAAGCAAAATTTGTGATAAAACGATATAATTCAAAGGAAAAAAAAGTAATTTTAAATGCTGATGTTCATTTGCTATTTTTCTTTTATTAAGATAAATTTTCTTTAGAAATTTTGCGTTTCCTATCCTTTTCATCTATAGCCTATTTCCCCCCCTTGAATGATCGATACTTTCAACCTTGAATACTATGCAGAATTTGAAAATTTTTAGTTAGGGTGTTTTCTGTGAAATTATCTGGTCCTAATATACGTTGAAGCTAAACTCTGATATTCTTTTATCTCATATTTTTCCTTACCTTTTTTTTTTGTTTTTGACTTGGGGTGGCTGTTATTTTGTTCAGGAAGAATGTCTCGTGTTCGGAATTTCAGTTATCAAGGAGGGATGACTTATGATGAGTACTGGGCCACTTTGAATAGATATGATTTCAAAGACCACCATCAAATGACAAGTAGGAGCAATTATTATGATAATGGCTATTGCAACCATTTTGAATTCTCAGGGCAGTATAAAGAGCAGGTTAATAGGTCTATTTATGCGAGGACTGATACTTTGAACACCATCAAGTCTCATAATTCTCAGTCTTTTAAAAGGAGGAAGTTTTCTGCTTCACGTTGGGAGGATAGTGGGAAATACCATTGGCAGGCGAGGGCGTATGTTAATGGACCTTCAATCTATAGCAATTTGGTCCATCCTCCTCCAAGATCCAACAACGATGTCTCTACGTCTGCCAGCTGTAAACGCAGCCGCTCAATAATGGAAGAGGATGAGCCTTTCTTTATGACCAGGGATGAGATTGAGAGATGTTCACCTTCAAGAAAAGATGGTATTGATACAGTACGTGAAACACATCTGCGGTACACATACTGTGCCTTCCTTCAGAGTCTAGGTTTGCAGCTTGAGTTGTAAGTAATCTAAATCTCTGTTATCATTTCTAAGTTCAGTGAATGCCTTTATTTATCAATTTTTAAATAAAGCAATATTTGAAGTTTCTCCCCTTTGTGGGTCTTGTGGAACTATTAACACGTCATTGTTTCTTGCAGACCACAGACTACCATTGGCACTGCAATGATTCTATGCCATCGGTTTTTTATTCGAAGGTCACACGCTTGTCATGATAGATTTGTAAGTTCTTTTCCTTAGAAGGATTCAGAGTGTCTGGAAGAGTAATGTCCACATCCATCATTATTCTTGAAGTATAGTTTACTTTTAGGTTCTATAGTTGATGACCATTTAGATATTAGAAGCATTTAAGTTTGTGATTGATTTCTATGTTATTGAAATTCCTTTGGAGAGAGTTATACTTTTGTGCTGCCTACATTTGTTGCTGTTGTTAATGATTTAGATTTGAGAATTACTCTTTTCTGTTCTCTTCCCATTCCCCATCTTCTGTTTTATCTGAACTCTTTGTGGAACGTAACTGCATATTTGATAACTGTTTTCTTTTCTCATCTCATTTTAGCAGTAACGATAGGATATGCCAAAGTCGTCATATTGATTGTATCAATTATTTTGCATCCTTATTGCATGAGGTAATTATGTTGCATTAATTGGTTTATTTTGTTTACTCGCCTCTGTTGCAGTTGATTGCCACATCTGCACTCTTCCTTGCTGCAAAATCTGAGGAGACACCACGCCCTCTGAATAATGTCTTGCGAGCTTCGTGCCAAATTCTACACAAACAGGATTTTAATGTCTTATCTTATATGCTCCCTGTTGTGAGTGCCGCCGAAATCTTCGTTATCTATTATATTTGCTTGCTTTCCCTTTTCCCATGTTCTTTGTGAATTCTTTTCTTCAAATATTTGTTAGAATACAATCGCATGAGATTAAAGGATAAAACATCTCCAAAATCTTCATGTCCTCTCTTCATCTGTGACCTCATGTTTTTGTTCATCTGATTGGGTTTCTATATGACAAATGGTAATTAATTCGACTGGAATAACCACCTAATTATAATTCTTATCAAAACCACTATATTATATAACTAAGAGAGAATATCAATTCTTCTAAGTTGAACTTCCAAGTTGCCAATCATTATTTTCCAGGTTTTTTTTTCCTTTTTGCAAACATAGTACTATTTTATTGACATCTGTATGCATCTTGAACAGGATTGGTTTGAGCAATATCGTGAAAGAGTAACTGAGGCTGAACAATTGATACTGACTACACTGAACTTTGAACTCAACGTACAACATCCCTATGCTCCTCTTATGTCTGTTCTTAACAAGATAGGTCTTTCACAGTCGATCTTGGTGAACCTTGCACTGAACTTAATCAGTGAAGGGTAAGTTCATCACTTCATTTATTCAACCCATTCATTTGATTTATTGTTGTTACGAGAATTAACATGCAATATGTTTGTATCCGCTAGATAGAGATCTTGAAATTTGTTTCTTGTCTCTGCGATTATTTTGTCCTTGATATTGCTTCAGGAAGCTTCTTGGCTTGTGTAGTCTATTAGTAAGCATGCCCTTGCAATTGCGAAAAAGTAGGTCAATGATGTAACGATAAGATTTAGATTTGTGATGTGTGGGTGCAAGAACCTCAATGGAATGACAGATTTCTTGAATTTTGGCATTGATTGTGGCATGAAAGAGGTTGTGCTGGTGATCTTCTTTCCTTCTAGGTATCAAAATGGTGTGTTACTTTTGTCACTTGTTTTCTTGTTAGAGCGAGCTACCGTTCTTTACACATTTCTCATACTATGAATTATTGATTTTTCTGGCATGCGTATAATTTGCAGGATCTATGCACGATTAGTATGCTCGCCTGTTTGATATACTTAGCTGGCGGATTGATATGCTGTTCATGGAAACTTTTCTTTTACAAGTGAAGTTATTTTAACCATGAATATACCCCATCAACTTGGTACTTGGTGCTAATGATTGCCAATGAGCTTACTGCATCACTTTCTATCTTTTCTTAACAAAAATATCTATTTCTCCTCCTCTCCCTGGATCGTCCTCTTTAGGCCATTCATTTTCTTATACCTTGAAAGATACGGAATATTTTCCTTATGGACTTTTTGACTTTGAAGGGCCTCCACATGTGATTGAATCTTCAATCTATTGTCTTTATAACTTAAGAGGACCGCTGCCATTGGTTTTGCTTTTGCTCTTATTTCCCAATGATGGATGATCAAGTGAGTCTAACTGAGAATATCTGCTGACCAGCTTCTTGGGATGAGTTTCTATTTAGCACAGAATAAGTCACAATGTGATTTAGATCTTAGATAAACCTCTCTTTGGTCTTTTCTTTAGCACAGAATAAGTCAGTGTTTACTCTTTGAAGATTCAAGTGTACATGACTTAAATAACATGTCAAACCACCAGATTCTTGATGTTCCATTGAGCATGTACGCACAAGCAAGCAGCCCTTCAGTTGGAAACCTTAAATTTGTGTCGAATCATTTTATAAGTCATGTATTTGCTGACTGCTGTCTATACTTGGTAAATTATCACGTGGATATCTGTTGATCATTTTGAGTCAGAGAGGGTGGAACTCAAATGTGGCGTGACTATGACTGGTTCAGGATGGGCGGAATCTGCATGCATATGGGTTTCTTGATAGGGACAGAATGTGAATTATGGAAGATCATATTAAAAGAAAATTTGGATCCCCCTCTCGCACTAAGAGAAAATATAATGCATGCATTCATATACATACCTTTGCCTATTACTGCATATGCCTCCATTTTCCAGTTTTTCCCATCCTTGTTTGACATACAATGTGTTGTTACTTTATTTTCATGAAGCATTTTCTCTGTTTTTGTGTTTTCATCACAATGAAACCTGAAGTTTTGCTGTTTTGACATAAATGGTATAATATTTAAATTATTTTATATATGAAATATATATTACCTTGGGCTGGTTTGCTTTTGAAATTTCTTTGCTTTCCTGTAAAGTCTTTATTGGCTTTTTTTCTTAACAACCAAAGGAGTTCTATTCATTCTCGTCTTGCACTTCCACACATTGCTTTTGTTTATAATCTTACCCCTTTTGATTTCGGTCATTCATCATTTATTTATGGGGTGAGAAAGTATGTACATCTCTTATCGACTATGAAATGTTTAATAAACTATGGTTTTTTTAAACTCTCTAACATTCATCATAGGATTGGATTTTCAGCTAATCTGTCTTTTCTGTGTTGCTCTTGTTATCAAATAAATACCGCTGTCATGACCACAACACTTTCTTGAACTTTGATATCTAATATGCCTTATTATCTGACTTCTTGGATATTCTAAGCTATTAAAATTTTGAAACTATTGTGAAATTGTACCAGTTTCTCACACGTCGTTTCCTATGGGGAAAAAAATTCCCTTCTCTCTCTATTTTGCTTTTATTTTCAAAATAGTTTATTCATGACTTTGAAACTTTTTAATTTGTGTTTTTAAAATCCAGCACTGTCCTATAGGTGGAAAGATGCATGTCTGGCCTTTTTCATCTTGCCATAATGAGTAGATGCATCACTATTTTGAATGAAGCTGATTATTTTTTTTGTTATGATGTATATATTGACCAGTCATTCTATATGTTGTGATTATAGGAAACCCTGAAGGTGTAAACTTTTGAAATATTCAGTGACATCAAGGTTTTGCATTCAATTTGTTGGACATATAAATTGTAAATTTTAATTTCTTTCAGGTGATGTTTGTTCCAATTTATATGGTCATTAGAATCACAATCATCAATTAAACAACGTTGTGATCTGCATGCTTGTGTAAAGGTGCTGTCTATAGAAACTTCACCCTCTCCTGCCTCCCCTTCCATCAAAAGATACCGAATAAAACTACTTTCAAGGTACAAACTTTACAACAGATGCAACTTTCCATGTAAAGGCAGTTTTGCCCATAGAAACCACCCCCCTCCCCCTCTTGCCCATATGCCTAACCAAAAGAGGAGTAAAACCATGTCCTGTTCTAAACATTCTAAGGATAATTACCTTAATTAAGGTAGAAGCTTTACAATGGATTCAACTTTCCATAAACCCGAGTCTTTTCTTCTTGTGTGTATTTGTACAACGGTGGGAATTTTGGGTTGGATCTGTAAGTAGGGTAAACTTGCATGCTTTCAAGCACGATGAGATGAGAGTGCTTGATGACAATCCAGTACAGATCAACATTTACATCATTTAGAGCCTTGAAGATGGTGGGTTGCTTTGAGAAGTTTGATTGTTTGCAATATGCCACAACCTCCTGTCTTTTAGTTTGGGTTGCATTAGTTTCTGGAATGAAAAGCCCCTGCAGCCAAATTACCTGGGAGTTTGATGTATTCTGTATATGGGGTATAACATATATCGTATGATAGTGATACTATCGGCAATCTTCCAGAGATTCTTGGAAATATTCTACCTGAGTTGCTGCTTTTTAGTTGGTAAGAAGAAACGTGATATTTACTTTGCTCTTGCTCTTAGTTTTTATTGTTGTATACAGTTGTATATTTAGAGCTGATGCACTTTTTTTTCTTGAAGTACTGTTACACATTGCCTTCCTCTTTAGTAGTGGACCCAGATGGTTTGTTTAACTGTTTTGTGTTCTTCAACTGGTTATCGTGGTTGTGGTAGTTGCATATGACACTGAAATGTGTTTTTTTTAGGCTGAGGAGCTCACTCTGGCTTCAGTTTAAGCCCCATCAGATAGCTGCTGGAGCTGCATATCTGTCTGCCAAGCTATTGAATATGGATTTTGCTCCTTATCAAAATATCTTGCAAGAGTTCCAAGCTACGCCAGCTATTCTCCAAGGTATCTCAAAGAACTTTTCTCTCGTCCTATTATTTAAGCAATTTAAGAAGTAAGCTTGCATTAACCATTTCTTCTTTTTATTTTCACTTTTTTTAAAAACAGATTTGATTTCTTTGCTACATTTATAGTATAAAAACCAGGAGCTTGTTTGAGAAAGAAAAGAAGAAATTTTACCATTCAAAGCTGTTCTAAAAGTTATCAACAGAGTTAAAGATTATTTTGTAGTTGAAAATAACAATTAACAAAGTCTTGGTTCAGTAGATAACAAATTTAACTCTTAAAATAATAGACCTATCGACCATGGAAATAAGCTACCGAAAAGTATATGAAAATAATTTGTTTACCCGTATTTGTTAAAACCAAAAACAAGATATTTTAGAACAATAATGGATATTGCATCATATGAATATAGCCTGTAACTGGTAGGTTTTTGCAAGGTTTGGTCTAAGTAAGGTATTTCACGGGTATACTTCTTTGTTTTACTTGTAATACATGGGCTTGTTCTTAATGTTTGTCTGTAAAAAAGAATGAACCAAGTTTTGACGTGGTTTGTTTTGCTTTCATGCAAAAATGCAGATGTGGCCCAGCAGTTGATGGAGCTGTTCTAAAGTGAAAGCTCGATTGGACGAAGCCTACATCTGGTGAAATTACACGGGAAACGTAACGTATTTGTTACTTTAGGACACGTCTTAAATAGTTAAATCCTGACAGTCGCTTAGAGTATAGTGACTGTGTTGGATGGATGGCTTAACATGAATGGTTCCGAATCCCTTTCCATGTGCAAGACAGTGGTTTAGAAGTACAGTAGGAAGGCGTGTATTGAATTGGCAAATGGATGGTTATACGAAAAGGCTCATTTCTGGTCTGCTCTGTCTCTCCTTTAAATGTTATTGGCTTCTGATTCCTTCATTTTCTTTGAAGTCATTCAATCATACTCTGCAACGATGCCGATGCTGATGAGATGAAAATGAAGTCGATAGTGTCTTCAGCGGACGTATTAGAACAAATCAACGTATACATATTTTACCTATCAAAAGGTAAAATGTCAATCCATCAGTTGCCAATAGTTCTAATCCTTGCAGAAGAGTGGTGTCTGTTGATGCAAAACATGTGAAATGATGGAACAAAAGGTGATTTGTTCCAGCGAATTGGGCCAAAATGTACCAAAACCCATACAAAATAGAGAAATTGGGCAACAAAATATACTATAAAAGTCCATGCATAGCCCAAACCACGGCCTTTGAAAAGTCCTATAGAGTCTTTTGGTAGAGTGCAAGATTAATCAGTTTGGTTATGGTAACTAACTATCCGCCTGCAGTTGGGTGATGCCATCCATCGAAAGCTCGTTGTGTAATGATTTCTTTTGTTTGGCATCTTCAAATTCAAAGTGAAAATATGAATGAAATATGTTCATTATACTTCTCGAGGATAGAGGTATCCGAACATCTAAACATGGGTCATCACTCCTTACCCTTTTCTTCCGATCTTTGTTCGAGTTATACGATCGGGAGGGTGTAGTTGGAGCGACACACTGGTAGACTTCTCAAGGTATCCTAACATCTAGACATGGGTCATTCACTCCTTTCAACACATATAAACATATATATATATATAAAAGTGGTGAAGATCGAGATGGGAAAGGCTTCCCCATTCCCACCTGTGTCGCTAGTGTGAACCTACCCTAATAGTGGTTAATTATGAGAAAATTTTCAATTATATTTAATCTCTTGATCGAGTTGATTGGGTATGCTCCTATTGTATCGGAGTGAAAGAATAAAAGAGAAATGAAGCATAGCTACGTGTAAAAGAAAATGACGAAAATAGCATTTAAAATTAATATCTTTCAATCTAATCAACCCTAGAACAAAAAGAACACTCCATTAGCTACAAAAACAACACAGCGTCGTCGCAAAAAGGCTATCAATCTTAAGCTACAACAGAGAACAGCAAAGCCAAGAGCGCAAGGCCACCGCCGAGGCGAGTGGCAGCACCACTAGGTGCCGGTGCAGGGGTAGGTATTACAAGCGGAACAGACGGCGACGGAGCTACAGCGGCGGAAGTATGGCGCAGCACATTAATGTCAACCTTCTGGCCGGCCTGGCAGTGGCCGGGAACGCCGCAGACGAAAAAATGATGGCCTCTGATTGTAATAGCGATGGTGTCGTTGCCGGACGTGTGGGTCTCCAGAGGCGCCGAGACATTGCAGGATTTGTACATAGCATGCGTCACTCTCATCACGTTGTGAAATTGGGGGTTGTACTCAAATACTAAACAAAAAAACAAATTTTTTTTCCAAATAATTCAAACTTTTTATTAATTACAATTAAAAAAATTTAATCTTGATCGGAAACTTACCGACAACGTCGCCGACCTGGAAAGTCTTGGTTGCAGCCCACTGCTTGTAGTCAACACCGCCGATGATGGTCCATCCAGCGGCGTCTCCGACCTTATAAACCGTCGCAGCAGCTAGCTCCGGTCCCATCGTCATGACAACAAACACCGCCGCCATCAGCGCCGCCACTCTCTCCGCCGCAAAACCCATTTTCTCCTCTCTCAAATTTCTCTCCGCTCAAAAGAAATTTTGATGGATGAGTTAAAAAGGGGTCAATTTATATACTCTGTTTTACAAAATTTATTTATTTATTTTACAAAAAAAATTAATTTCTGTTTAAGGGTGGACCCGTTTTGGGCATTGGATCTTAGAATTTAAGCAATTTTTTTTAAGGAAAAAAAGTAATTTATATCCTTAAATTTTGGGATTAATTTAAATTTAAAATTAATAACGATATCAATTAAAATTCTTTTAAATAAAAATAATTATAAATATTTAATTAAGAGTCATTTAACTTTTAACCATTTTTTGTGGTCGTTTAATCACAATTTATTTACAATAAGAGAATCATTTTTAATTAAGGCAATTGATTTTTTCGCAATAAATTAAAAGAGAAAATATTTATGGGTTTAATAATTTTGACTTTAGAAGAATAAGAATACGATACTATATGTCTTTTTTCCTTTACTGAACTTTTTGTGGGACCATTAGTTGTTGGACTTGAAGACCTTCCAAGGAAAGAATACAAGGTTCGGGTCGAGGAACTAAATCGTTCGTAGGTAGCGTATCATACAAATTGAATACAATGTATGGATTTGTCTCCCGGACGCATTTTAAAACCTTTGAGGGAAAGCCCATAAAAAAAATCTCAAAAGAGACAATACCTGCAAGTAGTAGGCTTAGTTGTTACAAATGGTACTAGAGACAGACAACAAGCAGTGTGCAAGCAAGCACGTTAGGTCCCCAAGGAGGGTGGATTGTGAGGTCCCACGTTGGTTGGAAAGTAGAACGAAATATTTCTTATAAGGGTGTAGCACATGGGGTTAAAAAAAAACTGTGAAACTCACGGTAACGTGTCAAAGTAGACAATATTTGCTAACAGTGGGCTGTAAGACTGATTGTGATATGTAACAGACTAAATCAGACAATATTTATTAACAATGAACTTGTTTACATTTATTTAATAAAAGATCTATCGGTTTTCTTTCGTTTGATAGAGACGGGTAACTAAGTGGGTATTAACATTTTGGGAGCTCTTTAAAACGAGTATCGTTTTTGCACCAAATTTGAATTCGACCATTTGAATATTTGGTGGTGGATCGTTTTTTTTATGATTCAATTTATTGGAATGTTGTTTAGATATGATGTTGTCTTTAAGTTAGAGCAACAATTAATTAGACTTTTAGAGGTTGCTTTTTGCTTAACATTTTTCTTTTAATATGGATTCTTTCAGAATATTTGATCGATGTCTCTCGTCACCATCACCATAATTTGGTGAACAATTATTATCATCTATTACGTTCGTTCGCTATGAGATGATGATAAACGAGGTAGATTTCAAATTACTTGCAACAGTAGACCAATAATCGATCTATATTAATTAAAAGCACGATCGAAGATTATGAATTTGTTTTTTTTTTAAAATCATAATTTAGTTGGTATATATATATATATATATTTTATATATATATCGGTGTAGTCTGTTACACAATCTCACATAATATCGTTCTCGACCCCTGACACTTTCAAGGATAAATTAGTATTTAATTTGAGCCAATAGAAGGTGAGCCAGCTCGATTATCAGTTGATCAAACAAACTATTAGATCGAGCCTGAGAATGGTCAACAAGTACCTTAGTGCATGCAAGTGGTGGTCTCGGTATCTCAAAACATAGTCTAGACATGTTTTATTTCGTGAATGGGCTATGTGGCATGCCTTGATTTGTCTTGTGACAAGAACAATTATTTTTTCATTAAAAAAATAAAATAGAGATTATTCTATTAAGAAACTGAAAGCTCGGAATAACCAACGGTAATGTTCAGATACCAAAATAATATTTTATCTTAAATTTATTTTTTATGCTCGATGTGTTATAGAACGACTCTTATTTTGAACCTATAGATATTAATATTTTATCGATTTCTAATTGGTTCGAGATACGCACGAAAAATGACGAAAAGGGTATTAACAAATGAGATGAAGAGAGAGGATTTTGAAAGGATAAAATTGGGATAAAGATAAGTTGGTATCACAAACATCAAAAACCAAAAGGCGATGGCAGTCCCACATCAATTTTTGCTACTCGTGTTATGTTAACTTTAATATTAGGAGTGTGCACGTAATTTAATATTACAGAAAGCGTAACCAAAGTTTCACAGTGAAAGAAATATAATAAATCAGATCAGAATACAGAATGACAGACAACAAAAGTAGATAATGTCTAAACCAGTATAGAAAATCAATGTAAGCAGCGCTCGTGAAGTTTCTTCTCCCTCTTCGATGACGGGTTCGGCTCGTTTTCTTCGTCTCGTAACTTCCGTCTCCTCCTCATCTCCTCCTCATCTAGCTCAACTCCATTGATTTTTCAAGTAAGTTTCTACAATTTATAATGTAATGAACCGACATGTCGGCTCTGTTACAGAGAGTTGTGGGCCATCAAAAACAGGATTGAGACTGGTTTAGGGCCCTATGGCTCACAATCTTGGCCCAAGCCCAGATTGATGGAGATAAGATAGTCTTGGCAGAGGTATCAATGGTGAAATTCCCATCTTGCCCCTCTCACTCACTCTAACCGTCTTGGTTCAAACATTACTTGGCTACATATCGATATTGTGAGATTCCACGTCGGTTGGAGAAGATAACGAAATATTCCTTATGTATCGGTGAATTAATTTTATATATTTTTAATATAAAACTATACAATTAATAAATTATATAAGAATGTTATTTATTAAATATAGTTTTGACTTTTTATTTATTTATTTTGTTTTGTTATCTAAATTGATTAATTAGTCAAAAGTTGAAATAAATTTATTGACAACAATGTGTTACCCATAATAGGATGGTTGCCAAATCCAACTTAAAATCATATCCAATTAATCCATTTAAAAACAAATGTTATATAATTTTATAAATTTGACTTTTAAGCATTAAAATTCTCGAAATTAATTCATAAAAACTATTTATTACGAGAGTTTATGAAATTTATCAAATCATAAAAATAATAATACGATAAATATACGAACATTAGTAATTCAACATTTATTCTAAAAAATAATAATACGACATCTAACGTGTTTATATGACCTGAGAACTCAACCAACCCAAATTGCTGAATTTAAGTTATAAAAAGGTTGTGGGCTGTTACGAATGATATAGAGACAGACATCGAGCGGTGTGTCTGCAAAGATATTGAGCACTCAAGGGGTGAATTGTGAGATCTCACGTCGGTTATTATAGATTGAATTGTGAGAGAACAATATTGACAGTGGCTTAGACTATTATAAATTTGATTGAATTTTTAAAAAACTAAAATTTGGGTCGAAGTTGCTATTTTTTTAGTTGGGTCAACTCGAAAAATAGAGTTATAACTGACTTTATTTTTAAAATTATTACGAATATTAAAAATAATTAAAATTTTATGAGAAAAACGCACCACCAGGTGTTGTTGTAATGAAAAGACCGTCCACTGGGTAACCGACACGTGTCGTCACAATTAGAGGAGAACCTTTATTAAAAAAAGTCTTCAGTAGATAACACCCAACTACCCTACTTTCCCTCCTTTAGTCGCACGTGGGTCATACCGACGTGGCACACTCACACGCGCGCGAGGATTAATCATAAAGATTTATTTTATAAATATATATATATATATATATATATATATATATTTTTTTTTTTTTTTTTTTTTTTTTNTTGATTGAGATCGTGAATGGGGCTTGTCGAGTGCCACCATGCAATTTTTTAATTTTTATATTAATAAAAGAATTCGCTAATTTTGTTTTTAATTAAAAATTCATTAATAATGACAAAGTTAGGTTTCAAAAATATATAAAATTTCCAAAATATTCCAAAACTATTATAATGCCTAAATTATTAATCCAAATTATTGTATTGGAATTACAAAACAAATTAGATATTTTTAAATTATTTTATTGATCTAAATTAAAAAAGTTTACCTTTTATTTTTTTAATAAATTTTTATTAACTTTTATGTATTATAAGATATTATTAAATTAAAGTTAGGATAGTGCAGATTATCATATAATAATAATGAATTAATTTTGCTTTTTTAATTGAAAATGTCAAAAAATGTAATAATAGAATATAATTTTATATTTTATATTTTAAAATTATTTAATTCATAAGGCATATGCTTGATGCTTATTATTATTATTATTATTATTATTATTATTATTTGGTTATATCGATACATTATATTTAATATTAATAATTGTTTGAATTGTTTTCTTCCCTCCAATGACGTAACATGATAGATGTACAAGATCCAGTTTTTATAATATTATATAATTAATATTAAATAAATCAAAATATCTTATTTTATTTGTTAATTAATAATTATTTATTTCTCATTTTTATATTCTAATTTTGCAAATTCTTTTATTACAATAGAAATTTATGAGACGTTAATAAATTATTCTAAAAATAGTATGTTGTATCAATATTAATTATTTAAAAATTAAATGAAAGTTAATTTCTACCCTAGAATTTACTTAAAAGAATCTGTTGTCCATATATATTTACAAATAATCTTAATAATAATATATTTTGTTAATTTTTTAAATACATAAAAATAATTATTTTTATTGAATGATCCAATTATTTATTAAAAATTTTATTTCCATAAAATATAATCTGACCTATTTGTTAATCAAAGTTTTGAATATTAATCAATTAAATGAGGAAAAAAAAGCATATTCCCACAATTAAATATTAAATGGAGCGTGTGATTATTATAATAATTTATTAGATAATATTATTAAAAAGAAAAAAGGAAATAAAATAATAAATTGTCAGAGTCTGTCTATTTATTTATTTATTTATTTATTTTTGGCTTTAAAAAGGCTAAAAACATGGATGCCAATTAGTGAAGGCTTATTAGAGTAAGGTGGTGACGGCTAGGGTTACGCATACGGTTACAAAGACTGCCACGTAGGTGCTAACAGACAAATTGGAGATTAAAAAATAAAATAAAATAATGGTGGGGCCCATTTGAGGCTTTTCCGGTGGGGTCTAGTGTTTCCTACGTGGCTGCTCTCCCCTCACACATATTTTATTTATTTTTATTGAGCAATGCTAAAATTCGCGTATGTTGATATATAAAAATCTCACAGATGGGCATGGATGTTTAGTATCATTCCACGTTGCGAAATGATAGAGGGCTGTGCGAGTGGGTTTGCGTGACAGACGTGTGTAGTTATCGTGGCTATGATAGTGTATTAGATATTTAGTTATTTACCCGCATGTGAGCACGGGAAATGGATGAAGATCCGAGGTGGGTGCTTATGTAGCAAGCGGATAGAATATACCCAATCATAAAATGACACGTGTTGATTCTTTTTTTAAAAAATTTGGCTTTGGTTGGTCTTTTTTTGGGTTTAGGGTTTAAATATATTCTTAATTATTACGGCGAATACTGGAATTTGACCGAGGGATGAGAGAGAAAAAAAGAAATAAAATAATTTAAAAGGTGGGACCGAGGACACGTCATTATATGATGCCACGTAAGGCGAACGTGACAATAGGCTAAGAGAGGGAAGGAAAATTGTTAATATAATAAGAGCATCCAGGTGGGGCCCATGGGTTCTCGGAAATTCCGCGACCGTGACTCGAGTTTCGGAACGACGGCCGTGCGATGGGAACAATCCGACGGTGAAAACACGGCGCGCTGATCGACACGGGAGGGACCCGAGCTGTTTGGTTCGATGCCAGCTCGGCGTCGATTTTAATTAAATTTAATTGTTTTTTAATAAAATGGGAGAAGGTGGCTACGTCAGATAGTAATCCAACGGCGGTGGATGATTAGGGAGATAAAAGAGATCGGGACGGTTGATTTTTTGTGGTTCTCACGTGGCCCCCACTAATCAATTTTCGAAATATCGACAATTTAATCTCATCCGTCATATATATATTAAAAAGAAAAAAAAAAAAGGAATGAAAACGTGGAAACCGAATAATGAAAGTTGACCGGTTGGAACGATATTTTATGCGGCCACCTAGATTCGTTGCGATCGTGGTGTTGCTTTTACCAACGTCTTCGCTACCGGGTATAGCCAGTCATCAGTAATCACACCTTGTGGAAAAATTCAAGGACCCCTAAAACTAGCCAGTCATCTCTCTCTCTCTCTCTCTCTCATCAATATATCTGAGTTCAGGGGGAACTAATTTTAAAAAAAGGCAATTAAATTTTTTATTTTTTAATTATTTATTTTATTTATTACACACTGAAATTAATAAAAAAAGGAAGAAAATTAGAAAAGCGGTAGAGAGAGTAAATATGAAAGCTTGGAAAGGAAGAAAAGAGTGTGACACGTGGCTATTTCATGATAAAGTATGGGTCCCACCGCTTCCCATTATACTCAACGCCTAGGATTTTGCCATGTTGGCTTTTGGTAAAATCGTGGCCGCTGAATCTGTTGAGTAGGGACGGTGTGGATGTCTTGGCGTTTTGGGAGGCTTGATCGTAGCCGTCCAGAGAAGTTTTGCTTTAGTGAAATAGACCCAGGGGAAAGGATGATGCATTACAGAGTTAGAGAGAGAGAGAGAGAAGCAGAGACAGAGGTGGGAGAGGACTAACAAGCTCCAGATAAAAGAGATTGAAAGCAGATTAGATAAGCGAAAAGCTACCATTTTTCTTCATCTTCTTCTTCTTCTTCTTCTTCTTCTGTTGCTGCTGCTGCTGCAGAAGATAGGCTTCTGTAGTGGAGGAATCTCTTTATTCTTTGTTCTTCTTCTTTCATTTCTCTACCGGTTTTTTAGCCGGGGGAGGGGAGGGAAGGAGGTAGGAAACGAATCTATAATTTCTGGAGTTTTCTTTTGTTCGCCGGCGATTTTTTTTTTTCCGTCGGGGTTCTTTTTGTTCTTGTGGTGAGAGATGAGATTAGTTTTTTGGTATAGTTGATTCGGTGGAAGGGAGAAGGAATTAGATATGGATAGGAATAGAGAAGCTAGAAGGACGACGACGAACATGGCGGCATCCAACGGCCTATCTAGACGGAGATACAGGAGTAGTAGTCTTCGTGACTCTCCAGGTCTTAATTTTCTCAGATCTAACTCTTTTCGATGATGATGAGTTATAACCGCCATTCTTTTTTTTTTTCTTGATTTTGATTTGTGTTTGTTTTTGTGTAGAGGATGATGGACCGCTCGAGTTGCAGGATACGGTGAGATTGAGAGATCGAGGAAGCGGGAAGAAAGATCGAGATCGAGACAGGGATAGAGACAGAGATCGAGACAGGGATAGAGATAGAGATAGAGATCGGCTTAGCAGGAGCAAGAGGAGGAGAGCTGATAGATTGATTCATGGCGGTAACAATAGGGAGGATGGAGGGGAAGATAGTTCTGAGGAGAGTGTAAATGACGAAGAGGACGATGAAGACGACGATGGCGGTGGTGCTGGTGGAGCTTCCGTCAGAATGCTTCCTCCGAATCCGGCGACAAATTTGAACCATCGGAAAAGTTATCCACCGGCGAAGAGTTTCAGAGCAGCACCGCCGTGGAAACCCGCGGATGAGATGATTGGTGTGTCGGTACCGAGAAAAGCCCGTTCAGGTATATAATCGGGTGGATGGATTTCTCTGCCCTAGGTCAAGGAGATTCTGACGGTTTCTTTCTGGTTTTGTGTTTGTTTGTTTGTTTGTTTCAGCCTCCACGAAGCGGTCTCATGAATGCTGGCCAGCAGCGGCAGGCGGCGGAATGGTTACAGAGGCTATTCACCGGCAGGCTTCGACATCGCCAGTGAGGCCACCAAGTCTTACAGCAATGGCGACGCTTCTTCAGCCGCCAGCCTCGCCGTCTTCTTCCAATGCTTCGGTGAGGAAGAAGCTGGTCGGTCTTTGGTCTTACTTCTACTCCGTTTATATCTTTTCTGATTCTTTTTTGGGGAAATAAGGGGTATCTGATAAGCCGTCTGCTGTTGTAGAAGCAAGCCGGGCCTAAACTCCGGCCTCCCAAATCCTCCTCAAAGCCGTCTTCCATGGCTCAAGACGAGATCGAGATCGAGATTGCTGAAGTCTTGTACGGCATGATGAGACAGCCTCAAGCCCCTCCAAAACAAGAAGCCGATTCCATGAAGTTTGATCACAAATCCGCCATGGATGCCAAATCCAGAGTTTCATCGCCCATTTCTAACCCCTCTTCTGCTTTGCCTCAGAATTCCAGCTCCTCTGTCACTCCGATATCAGCCACTGGTGAGTTTTTTGTTTTCTATGGTTATTTCTCTGTGAAAGTGTCTGAAATCAATATTTCATAATTATCCGATGTGAAATTTGCAGCACCCAAGAGGAAGCGACCGCGTCCTGTGAAGTACGACGATGAGAACATGGTGGCTTTCAGTCTTCGGAATAGCCCTGTTTCGTCGACAGCCAAGCCTGAAGCAGCCGATCAACCGTCCAACACCGATATCCCTTCAACAAATGTGGATAAAGTTTCTGGATCTGCTGGTGAAAATGGAGTTGTTTCAAACGAATCTGGAAATTCCCAGGCCTTACCAGCAACTTCTGAGTCCCATCCAGAAGCCCTGAAGGTGAATACAGCCAGTGTCATGTCCAATTCCAAGCCATTGACTGAAGAATCAGAAGGCAAAGTTTTGAGTACAAATAAGGAAGAACCCCAATCGCCCCTGAAGGAATCAAACGGCCATAGATTGGAAGACAAGCGAGAGGATACGACAGCAACCAAATCGTCCACCTTCGACGTTGATAACCAGCGGGATGATAAATACAAGATAGATCTGATGGTGAAGATAATCTTCTTCTTCTTCTTCTTCTACATCATTAAGAAAAAAATCCCCAGTCAAGTTTATGTATTTTTATATGGAAATTAGAGTTTTTCTTGTTTTTCCTGTGTTGTACAGGCTCCTCCACTACGAGCTTCACCAGAAAGGGATGGAGAGATTGATTTTGTGGCCGTAGATGCTAAACCAATGGTCATAGATGCGGACACGGTAAGCGGGCCACCCTCACTTTCTCCTGCCCACTTGCTTGATAGCTATGGCCCATGTTGGAATTAATTGTTTATATAATCTTGTTTGGCTTGCTTGCATTTATGTAGGAAACGAAACCTCTGATAAAGGAAGAAGACAAAGGAACAGCCAGACTTGGGACTAAAGAAGTTGTGAACGTGGAGTCCAAAGCAATTGCAGCTGAGGAAGGTGATGATTCAAAGAAGCCCATTGTTTGCAAAGATGGAAAGGTTGACCTTCAACTTGATTTAGAGAAAACAACTGGCAGAGATTGTGCCACTGCAAATGTTGTGGACGCCAACAAGTTCCCTCAGTATGTTCTGAAACATCCACCGCCGCAACCGGGCTCCGAGAAGGCTGGATCTGGTGCTTGTAAGTTCCACTTTTCGAATCCCAGCACCTCCATCCTTTCCTCACTCTCCTTATCTGGTTTGGTTCAAAAGTGGTTGCTGATTCAATGTTGTTTTTTTACTTTATTTTCAGCTCAAGCGAGCTCCCTTCCTTTGCCCATGTCTCTACCTGGCTGGCCAAGTGGGTTGCCTCCTATGGGGTATGGTCGCACAATCTGGGCTATTTGGATCCTTACAGAACTTTATATCAGTATATATTGGTGTTTTCTTTTTGTTCTACTCCATTGGAATGACACTGTCTTGTTTTAGCAGATATGTGGCTCCTCTGCCAGGAGTTGTGTCGGTGGATGGAAGCGCTTTGCCTACGGCAGCCATGCAGGTAGACGTTTCTGCGTTAGTCTAAACGTTCTTCTTTATACTTTTTCTACCGTTGTGTTGTTGTGGGTCTATTCAGTTCCTAAATCTCTCCTTGTTTGGCTTTTAACAGCCGCCAAATTTGCTTTTCCATCAACCCCGGCTGAAGAGGTGTGCGACGCATTTCTACATTGCTCGGAATATATTGTATCATCAGCAAATTGCGAGGATGAATCCCTTCTGGCCGGCAGCAGCAGGTTCGGCTTCCTTGTTTGGGCCCAAGCATGGTAATCTCAGCATTGTGCCCAATGCAGATGTGCAAGGAAATCTACCGAAAAACGGGAAAAATGCAATGCTGGATAAGGGCCAGAGTCTCGGAATGTTTTCGGGTCATGCTGGGAAGGATAGGGGCTCTCAGGCTGTTAATGTTGGTGATGGTGCTCAGAGAAAGCAAATTTTGCTTCAGCAAGCTCTACCACCGGGGGCGCCTAGTAATATCCTGGTATAACTTTTTCTACACAATTATTTCTGTTGGCTGTATGGTATGAGATGAGATCTTCTGTTTTATATGCTGAATTTGGCGTTGTGTGTTGAATTTCAGCATGGCCCTGCTTTTATTCTGCCTTTGAGTCAGCAGCAGCAGGCAGCTGTAGCCACTTCTGTTCGGCCTGTTTCTGTGAAGTCTCCTCCTCCTAGTGGGAATGCCAATGGCAATGTGGTTTCAAATTCTTCCTCTGTTAGTACCTCAGCTGTGGCAGCCATTGCCGCACCGGCAATGAGTTTCAACTATTCGGGCGTGCCTGGCAATGAACCACAATATTTAGCCATTTTGCAGAACAATGGATATACATACCCAATTCCAGCGCACGTCGGTGCACCGCCGCCATATAGAGGAACCCACACTCATTCTATGCCGTTCTTCAATGGGTCGTTTTATTCTTCCCAAATGCTTCATCCTTCGCAGCTTCAGCAGCAGCAACCACCTCCTCAGTCTCACCCTCATCAACAGGGCCTTCAGAATGCTAATGCTGCTGCTGCTGCCAATGGTTCCTCGTCGTCTCAAAAGAACCTATCGAATCAGCAGCAGAGGCCACATGGGAGCACTGTCAGTGGGAACTTTCAAGGCTTTCCTGCCTCCAGAAATCAGCCCTCTCATTCACAGCAGCAGAATCATGCCTCTCATCAAACTAGGCCACTCGAGTCTGAGATTGGTGGTGAAGATAGCCCGTCGACTGCTGATAGTCGAATGAATCTTGCCAATCTGAGTGTATATGGTCCAAATTTTCCAATGCCAATGCATACTCCTAATTTTGCTTTGATGACTCCTGCTTCAATGGCGGCTGCAGGTGGTGGGGCACCAAATGACAAGAAACAGCAGCCACAACAACAGCCGCAGGGTTCTAAAGGTCTGGAACCATCTCAAACTATTGCTTTGTCCTTTGCTCCTCCCAATGGGGCACCATCTGCTCCCGGACTCGACCTTTCCTCCATATCACCAAATCATCCTATATTTCAAAGTATTCCTGAGATCACCAGGCAAGGGTATCAACACATTATGGCTGCAGCTGCAGCTGCACAGGCTGCTCAGCAGAAAAAGATATATCGTGTAGCCGAAGAAGGAAAAACCGTGCATACATCTGCTGCAGAGGATGAGAGGAAGAACATGTCTGTGAAGGCTTCTCCAACTGTTGGACAGTCCATTGCCTTCTCTAGAACTGATTTAGCCGAGTCCACAACTCCGGCTGGGGCTGCTGTTGTTGACAGCTCTGCAAGAACTCTTAGAACTTCAGGTTCCGTTATGCCCTCTGCAATGGGCACTGTAAATATGTGTGGTTCTCAGCATCCACTGCAGCGAAGTCAGCAGCAGCAGCAGCAGCAGCAGCAGCAACATCAACATCAACAACAACAGATGATTCAGCTTCAAAAGCAACAGCAATATGCAGCTGCAGTGGCAAGGACTAAAACATCGGCGACAAGTAATGGCAATGTCTATGCTGAGCACCCTCCTACATCCATGGCTGCCAAGTTTCCTAATGCATTGTCTTCTTTTTCTCAAAATCTTGTCCAAAGTAACAGCAACAGTCCTGCTCAATCTCCTCAGTGGAAGAATTCTGTAAGAACCACCACTTCTTCTCAAGTTCCAACCCCCTCTCTGTCTTCATCAAATACATCATCCATCAAAAATCTTCCCCAACAGCAGGGCCGTCCGCAGCAAAACCACTCTCAGATCTCTTTTGCAGCTAACCAAAAATCTACCACACAATCACAAGGGCAGCAACCTGCTAGCAGTAATCAGTCACCATCTCCGGGAATGATCGGTTCGCCAACTAATTCTTCGATGTCAAAGGGTGCCAGCGGAAGCCCGCGGACAGCTACTTCCAGTTCCATGGGCCATAAAGTTGGTCAATCTTCTTCTTTATCATCACAGCAGACAAAGAATCCTACATCTATGCCCCCCCAGAAGGCATCTCCTGTTGGTGGGAGAAATGTTACGTCAATTCTTGGCAATAACCAAGTGGCCTCTTCAAATTCTGGAACTAAATTATCCCAACATCCACAGTCACAACAGCAACAGCAACAGCAACATTTGGCGAAGCAAACATTGCAGCAAGCTCAGCTGCTCTTCCCTTACATGCAGGCTCAATTTCCCCATTCAACTAGCACTGCCACTGCTTCGCCTTCACATTCAAGACGTCGTCCAGAGCAGCAAGCACAGGGCTCGGGAGGAACATCCTCCAATGGAATGCTATCTCTTGTCCACCCTGTTACAATTGGAGGCACCACCACTACTGATCCTGCCAAGGCTGTTGCTGCTGCAGCAGCAGCTGCAGCTAATGCAGCTAATATGAAAGCTGTTGGTGGCTTACCTACACAAGCTATTCTCCATCCTGCACAGTTTGCTACTACACAGTCCTCTGGTAATCCTCATCAGCTTGTACCTGCAGGTTTTCCTTACGTGCATACTGCTGCAGTGCAAGTGAAATCAACAGAGCAAAAACAACCTGCGGGTGGGTAGAGAATTACGAATGGTGTCTCTTGCCCAGGAAAATAACAACGGGCATCTATCTGATAGCCAGCCTGAGAAGAAATGCAAGTTCAACTAGCTAAGCAGCAGCAATCTGAATGCTCGTCGGACTTCGAACCCCACAATTTTGGGAAAGCTGTGAGAGGAAGTGGGAAAATAGTCCTCCATCTGAGAATGCTTCAGGTCTAGGCTGTTCAGTTATCTGTCCAGATTGATGTTAATGGTCTGATGAACACATGGTTGGTCTGAATGGGGAGAGGAAAGGAAATGCAAAGAAAAGAAACTTGATGAAACAAAGGAGCAACACAACACAGCACTTTGTAAAGTGCTTTACACAATGATGGAATGGTGAAGAGGAAAAGCGGGTGGTGGGCTGTAATGGAGGTTTTTCTTCTTAGATATCTGATTTCATTACCTTTTTGAGGTTCATTTCTCTCTTTTAAGAGCTTTTAGAACAGCATCATCTTTAACATATAATATGTGCAGTGAAGGAGGAGGAGGAGGAGGAGGGTGTAGTTGTATATGTTTGGCACATATAATGGGTAGCCCTCACATTTTTTGATAAAAACTTCCTTTAATTCCCTTCCTTGGTTGTTTACTTTTCACTGACCCTTCAATCACTTTCTTGAAGTCTTTAATCTGAATTTGTTAGAGATAAGAAGATGATGGATGATGGGTGGAAGAGGCGGCAGAGCTGGAAAGCAGCAGAGGCTGACCTACTTTTACAAACTCTCCTCCATCTTCATCACATAACACACTGTGTAGAAAGAAAAGTTGATGTGGATGTGGAGAGCGTGTGGACCGTTGATTCGGTCTTTTTATATGATGATGATAGTGGAAAAGTGTGGTTTGATAGTGGACAGAAGAAGAAGATTGTGGAAAGAAAAGGGTAAGCTCTGTTTTGTTGTCAATATCTCAGTCGTGGCTCAGCCAGAGTTGAGATAGATATAACAACATTATCTTAATCTGTTTGTGTGTTGAAAGGAAATCAGAAACTTTGGATTTCCTGAGATTTTGTTTGTTGTAGTTTTTAAGCAAATTCTGCTGATTAAGTGGGTGAGGCTGAGGGAAGGACAAAGGAAGGTGGATGGGGTATCAATTGGGATGTGTTTGTGTTGTGTTCTTCCAGTGAAGTGGGGCTTTCACAACGATCAAGGTCAAAGGTGTGGGACATCCACTTTTTCTGACATGAGGTACTCTTGCACGTGTCTCCCAACCTTATTAATTATCTAATATTATTCTTAAAACGACCGTGATTGATTACTTATTACCGTTTTAAAAGTTAGTTTTTGAGTCATGATTGATGGATTAAGAGTCAAAGTTAGAAGTTTGAATGTGTACTAAGTTTGATAGGTGTGGGATCTAGTTGAATAAGGTGAATGAGTTGAGTCACTAAAGATTTGTTGGGTTTCATAATTGCTAAAAGTTGATCGAGATCAATGTCTCAATAAGGGAAAGAGTTTGAGCTTGATGCACCTTGATCTCGAATTGCCTTGATCTCGAATTGCCTTGTCCTCTGCTAAGTCTGGGCACTCCTGCCTTTGTCTCTTATAGCTTCCTTTGTTGCATCCTTCAAATTTGGATAGTCAGTAACTCAAATGATCTACTCGTAGACTTCCTATGGTATAGTAATAGTGTGGTAGTTTAAATTCTACCCTATCTCTTAAACTTACCATATCCCACTTATTCTCTATCGTACATCTCCACTCTGTAAATCTTACGGTATATGAACTATTATCTTGGCCTTGGCGAGATTCTTCCAAATGTGTTGACTTAGCTCTTGCTTAGTTTTTTGATTGACTATTGTCCAAAAGGACATCTATGTTACACCAACACGTCGAAGTTAAAAAATATGCTCCTTTTCTATTACCGAATCTATTCAAACTATTCCCAAAATATGACCATTTTGTCCTCTACTGCATAGCTGAAATTCGTACTTTTCTGACATCCAAATATACCCTTTTACCAACTACTTTCCATTTTAATATCCAATAATGCACATGATCATATCTTCATTATCAAGTTGTGACAAGAAAGTTGAGAGTTTTATATTTGAAATCATAGATTATACATAAATAGTGTATAGATCGTTTAGATAACGATGTAGCTACCATTTGTTTATGATATCTTATAATATTCACATATCTATCTATATATATGTGTAAATATAGTATTTTTTAAAAAAAAAATTGCATGTTTGTCATCAATCATACACATCTTTATTAATAGATTTATATTATTAACCGACATTGATAAATTAATAAACGTCTAGTTAATTAGAACAACATTAATTAGGACAAAGATTAGGTTTAATTAGTACAAAATTTATTCCAATCCCTAATTAGAGAAAGAGAGAGGGAGAGATCGGACGGTGGAGATTGAATGACCATCCAAAATGATGGGATACCATACCACAACAAAAGTGTAGCAACCAAATCAAACTCCACAAAATAAAAATAAATAAATTTAATTTAATTTCCCTAAATAACAAAATAAATTTTTTTTTTTTAAAAAAAAAAAGGTGCAAAAGAGGGTCCCACAAATGTTTTTTAAGGGAGTGGGGCCAGAGAATAAGACAAAATGATGTGGCAAAATCAAAATGAAAGACAACGACGTCGTTTTGCCAAACAAAACCAAAACTCCTTTTTCATTCACATTACTTTATATTTCATTTTTTCATTACATTACAAACAAAAAGTGAACATATCCCCTTTTCCTTTATTATCAAATACATTATAAATATTCAATCCAATGGCCCAAAATCAATGGATATCGACCCCACCAGCCCCACCGTTCCTTTTCGGTGGCTCTACCCCCACCTAAATTTAGAGTGATATTTTAATCATTAAACTATATTTAAGTTGACATATATTAACGATTTTAAATTATCAGATAATAAAAAATTAGAATATATGACGTCTAACAAGGAATGATTAGACGAGTTGGGGCGTTATCTAGAACATAATAATTACTGACTATTAATTCATTAATAATAATTGTTAGGTGATATTATGAAGTAGGGGTATTTCTGCAATTATGGGAATTTGGAAGGGTTAGTAGTATTATGTCCCACTAATTTATTAATAACAAAATTGTGGCTCCCGTTGCCGTACCAACTTTCCAGGGTGTTTTTTTATTGTACTTACCATTTTAATTAAATTAATAAATATTGTATCTTACTATCTTCGGTAGGTTAAATTATATAAATAAAGGTTTTAAACTAAGATTATTCTATTATTATGGTTAAACATCCTAAATTTAAGTTGTTAATTAAAGGAACATAGGTATATCTATATATATAATTGCTACCGAGGTGATCTAGAACCATAGATCAGATCCATGTGCCTAGTGAATGAAGAGCTTACCATAGTTGAGTCCGAAACTAATATCGATTAGGCACAAGTGATATGGTCTAACCAAGTCGAGGCACCTTTCTATCCGCTCTTTATTTTCCGCTCACTCCATTTACACTTCTAACAAATGGGTTAGTGAGGAAAAGTACCAACCGAAAAATTCATGGGAATGAAGTTTTTTTAGAAAAAATTAACAGATTTTACCGTTCTCTACAATTCAAGAATTGTTGAGACTCATTAGGAATACACCTTCACAAAAGTTCCATTGGAATGAAGATTTTTGAGAAAACAAAAAACAAAGCCACGAGAACTATTACTTAACTACTATTCTGAGGGGCCTCGTGAGTTCTAATAATCCTCGTAACACCGTTTTCAAAGCAAGTGGGAATTTGAAGATAATGGATTTTTCCCAGATAAGATGAATCATCAGAACAGTATTTCAATTAAAAATATAATGTCTGAATAAGATGTCAACCTAGTGGTTTATCTATCAAATATCAAATACTGGATGCCCACTTCATAGGCACTACTACTAAGTTTCTTAATTGGAGATTTCTTGACTAACTGTTTTGAGAAAATGTGCACAGACCATTCAACCAAAGAGAGAGAAATTAGAATGAGTGATAAGCCATCATAATTCAAGTAATGAGTCATATATGTCTGAGACTAAGAAAGAATAATGGTGCAATTTTCCAATGGTTAAGAGCGGGTAAGTTAATATAATTACCCAAAGAAATGCCTTCCTAATCATGTATAGCTTGTAACTTTGCTCTTCTCCAAAATGCCTTCCTATTCTATACAGCTTTCTAACAGAAGGTTCTCCAGACAGATTCTCGATTACTCGAACCAGTGGGACTTATGCTAAATCTTGGTTATAAGGATGAAAGGAGAGAGAGCATTAGGGTCGGGTTAATTCGAGCATGCTGATGCAGAGACTTTGTCGGTCATGGCGGCCAGCTCCTCGTCTTGCTGTTTCTTCAAGTACCTTTGGGCAGTTGAAGTCATAATCTTGATAGAGAAGTTCATGATCATGAGCCATACTATAGTGTTCCAGATGGAGGAAACCGAAAAGTCCCATTTCTTGGCCTGATGTTGAGAGGTGAAGGGAAAGAGGAAGAAAAGAGGCATATAAGATGAATGTGGTAAACAACGGGTTTTGGCAGATAAGCTCTCAGGCAAACAAATTGATAGAATTTTCAGATGAATGCAATATCAGCAAGTACCTTGGCATTAGCCGCGACTTGAGATGGTGCTTTCAGATACTTAGATTTAACTGCGTTGAGCTTGGCAACCAGCCCGGGCAAGATAGATGAAAATCCAGGCACAAAGCTGAGTATCCATAATAATTCGTTTTCTATCCAATCAAGAAGCTGATTGTTGCAAACAGCAATGATGAAAATGGTCTGCACGGAAATCATAAGCACCAAATTATCAAAAGATACACGGCTTTAACTTGAACATGTAAAAGGGATTTAGCTCCTTGCAAACAAAGTCAAATAATATTAGACAACAAAATATAAAAACTTCACAAACCTGAATGTGAGTTTTAATAATAGCTTTTCCAACCAGCGTAGCAAAAAAGAATTCCCAGAAAGGAACTCCAAATTGTCCACACATAATGCCAGCTAAGTCGAACAGAGGATTTGGAATCTGAAAGACAAGCAGTGAAGATCAGAAACAATCGTGCTAATGATATGATTGATGCTGGTAAGTATCATAAGCGTCAAAAGACACATTATGAAGTTTAGCTTACACAAAATTTTATCCCATGAGAATATGTCCCTATGACCACTAAGTTGTAATGAATATAACATATTTGAAGGGGAAAAATAACATGATATTAGCGAACCAGTAAAGTTATACTCTCACCCCCAATGGAAGGCAGGAAAAAAAGGAAAATAAAATATCAGTAATTGAAGAGAATAAAGTCATAACTAACCGAAGCAAGCAGTAGAATAGTAAGGAAATTTAAATGTTGAGCATGTGAAAGGAACCATCGCTTGATTCTGTTTAAATATGTTGAAATGAGTCCATCAGTTTCCCTTGAAGAGGCATCTAGTTCTTCCATTGCTTCTGATCTGCCACCAGAGAGGCGTGCTGCACAATGGAAGAAATATATTTGAACATAAAATATGAAGCTTGGATATGAAAGAATATCAGCAATGCAAAAAATTACAATTGGCAAAGCCATAAATTACAATTGGAGAATTTCAGATTACAGACTAGATTGTTGGTCATAATCATAGCACTAATTGCAAAGTTCCGAAGTAAAAACTTGAACAAGCTCTTGTTTGCCATTACATTTTGCTCTATCATATTTTCACATCATCATTATGACGAGGAAGGGTTTCAAAAAGAAGTACAATATTATCCATAGCCATTCAATCCTAAGCAAAAACTACTTACACCATGACCTCAAAGCATTGCCTTGCCCAGTAGTTCCTACCTATAAATTACAAAATGTTGACTATTTACTATTTAGGATCACGAATTAAAAATGTTCTCTCTTTCAGTATTGCAAACTGTTTTTACATAGACAAGTTCCACCCACCGAAAAAAAAAATGGATAAGAGAAAATGGAATATAAAAAAAATGCTCAACTGATTGTCATATCACCAAAAGAATTTAATTGATTTATAACTATTAACGAATACTAGTAAACACACTATTTCTCATACCCGCCCTTGAGATGAAGTAAGGAGGAAGCTCTCCTAAGGAAGTCCCAATACCCCAGAGAATTGCCTCTATCTGAACCATGGGCAATATGCTACTGAGGGGGACTTGTGATGTGAAAACTGGAGGTCCAAATTCTGAGCAATCCTTCTCAAGCCATGATGGACCTCTTTTCAATTGTATTGTGTCATAAACAGCACTCTTCAAGTCCACTCGCCCACACTGCACCGCCTTTATCGTGAAAAACCCAATATGAGGCCCCAGATAAAGAACAAAAGTATGCAGGCCAGACCCTGAAAGTAAATGATAGGGCGTGAAATCAACTAAGATTCAGATGCTCAATCCCATCCTATCAATACAGATTAGCACAATAAATACAATATTGATGATAACAGCAAATTGCAATCTAAATATCAGAAAAAAAACATTGCGTCTTACAAAGAAGAAAGAATAATTAGCACGGATCTTGAATCAAACAACATTAATTACCAAGTCCAATTGATGATGCAACTCCTAGGATCACCCACCACAATCCGTAGTCAAAGTATTTTACAATCTCCTCCACATGCTGCAAAAGCAGAGAAGATTTATTTTATAAAACGATTGCCTGAAAACTGGAAGGCAATGGCCAAATTAAAAGGAAAAGGTCAACAATTTCAAGGATAGAAATAAATTCACTTCCTGAATATAAAAGCGCAACAAGTTGATTTATGAAGAGATATATCCCCACTTCAACCAAACAACATTTACTAGGATAGTTTCCATCATTTCTCTATCCACCATCTTAACAGTTCCTCTAAATACTTCCAAGTTCCAACCTCTTCTATAATATGGCATTTCTACTGGATTGATTCAGTATATATATGGTGCATAAATTTTTTTGCAGCATTTTCTTGGGTACAATTATAACAACTCTCAAGAGCCTACATAAACAGGCAGGAATTTAAATTCACAACATTTATTCAAAAAACATCATTCTTAGAAACCCGTGATAAAACAATGTCATAAGGAGTGCAATCATTTGCTTAGAACTATCACATTTAGGATGGTACAGCTTAAAATTACAGATAGTATCCATGTAAAATATATTGCTGGATAATGGCAAACCTACAAACATTTTAATAAAATATAGAATATCCATCCCGAAAGCTACCATATCAATAGAGCATATCAAAACACCAAATATACAAATCGAAAATCACAAACATACTTCAAAATGTGATCATGAAAAATTCATCACAGTTCATCCTAAATGATGTAATACTTGCAGTTGCATAAATATACACACATATTGTTGAAAAGAGTGAATATTTGATGCAAATATGCACACATATAATGCTGGAATGAGTGATGTGAAGCTAACATAAATTCAAGAAGGCAGAGATACCTTCTCATGTGGCCCTTCAATTGTCAAAACCAGAATTCCAGCTGCCCCAATAATCAAGTTTAAAAGCAAAAGCCAACCACCTTTAGCTAAAATGTAAGCTATCGAGTGTTTACCATATTGAAGAACACCCAAAGTGAAAAACTTCAATGTTTTGAATGGTTGATTAACCAATGTCAAATTGTCAAGATCTTGTTTGTGCTTCCGACATAATTCTGCAAATTATAGAAATTTCATCAAGAGATAATGTGAACGACCCTAAGCTAAGTTGAATAGGACAGAATAGTTGTTATCATTAATTCCACGAAAGCCAAGTGAAAGCAACAACTAAAACGGTAAATCGTCCAGACAAAATCAAACTGAAGAAGCAAGACACAAATGAATTTCATTTCACTTTTGCGTTGGTTTGAAATTAACCAGTACACTCAATCAATCAAGGCCCCTCATTGCCGTGAAGGATCACTTCATTAACAAACTTCAGACAATCACCAAACTCAAATCTCTCTTAAAATATAAAACAGTAATAACAATAATGTAAACAATATTAAGAATCCAAATTTCCTTCAACTTTCTTACATCAATTAATGCTTCACCGAACGAACAAAAAAAAAAAAAAAAAAAAAAAAAAAAAAAAAAAAAAAAAAAAAAAAAAAAAAANAAAAAAGAAGATATCGAAATACTTGCCTGAAATGGATACTTCCGAATCATGAGCAGCAAGGGAAGCTGCTTCTTCACCAGTCCCCATTCCACAACCTGCAATTACAAGACAGTATCGAAAGGGAGAGAAATTCTTTTAATCTCAATCTTATTCTCCTGTACAGAGAAAAGGAGATCAGAGATCGACGAGAATCATGACTAAAATTACGAGGAAAAAATGGAAAAAGAAAATCTGAAAGTTAGCATCTGTTATTGACGAAAGAGAGAAATCGAAATCGAAATCGAAATCGAAATCGTTCAGGAACGAAGATCCGCGCTCTCCCCTTCAAGATCGAACGCTTCTTCGTTTACCTTCAACATTCATTTTTCCCCCATTTTTGAACTGATAACTTTCAATTGATTACTTTATAATTATTATATAAAATTTTAAAAATTTACGTATTTTAAATATCTACGGTATCCCATTAATTGATCAATTAAATTAATTTTTAATTTTTAATTTTAATTATATCCTTTTTTTTAATAAATATATACAAAATTAAAATTCAATTATTTATTTGATAAAAATAAGTTAATACTTTTTAAAGTTAATAAACTAAAAATAATAAATTATTAAGCGAGTAAAGCTAATAAATATTGGTTACTTAGACCAATTAATTAATTAAAAGATATATTTTTCTTTTTAATATGGTCAAAGTCAACTCAATAATTAAGAAAGAAAATGGCTGTGTTTTTTTTTTTATAATTTTCTATTATGATTGACCTTGGAACCGAAAGAAAAATCCAAATTAAAAATTAAAGGTCTAATAATATAAGAAACCTATAAACTCGCATACACACAAGTAGCGTTCAAAATTATATAAGGAAAATATCTCGGTAATCCATGCAGCAATAGTGCTAGCTAGAGACTAGAAGAAAACAAACAAAAAATAAAGGAAGAGTTCGAGGGTAGAAACAATCGAGGACAATCGCCTCAGTTGTGCTTCATCATCAAAGAAATAAGTGATAAACGAGCACAAGAAGAGGAGGAGATAAAAGAAATTAAGAGAGAAATGGCACAACGAGGACCAGAACTCCACCCTATTATGCAGGCACGACTCAAGCATGTCGTAGCAATAGAAGTCACTCGAAATGGATTTGACCAATCCAAGTATTACATAAGGTCAAAACGTTTCTCATCCAGACACCTAAAGCAGATAGGTGATCTGAACGAAGAAGTTAAATTTACGAGTTCACACGTGAGAGCGAAGTTCAAAGCTATACTAAGAAGAGGTCGAGACAGATATGCTTCATGATCTAACAAAAATCCTTATTCAATCGTGTCAAATTTGATATCTTGTTGATTGGACTTGTCGATGTTCTCTCACATAATAAGTATCTCGTTCTGTTTACCTTTCAAACATGAATAACTAATAATTTGGACCACGAGCGTCATTTCACTATAATTGATATTCACCACACACGTTATTATCACAATAACTATCTCGATACAATTGCATTTATGAATAGTCGACTTAGCTTGTACTAAGAAACTTCGTTTTAACTCTAGTAGGTATCCACCTCACTTCTTCGTTTCGCCTGTGAATTAGGTTAGGAAAGAACCAAACTAGATCGAACCAAAGCCTCACAAATTAAGGACATGCAATGTGTCACGGTCATGTTTGTCCAAGGTGTGTTGGTCCACGGTGACACAATCGCACTTTCGAAGGCAGCGGACTAGCGATTGTGCGGCACTCACTTTCCAGAGACAAGTGAGTTAAGCCAATTTGTTCTTGCGTCGCCTACGGCCAAGCGACGTACGGTCGAGCCTCTAGCCTCGGTTTTAAAAGAAGGTTTTAGAAAACGAGGAGAGAGAGAGATTTTTGAAAGAGAGATTTTAGAAAGAGACGTTATATAAGCAAGCAAGAGAAAGATAACAACGGCTTAGCATATATAACCTTGGGTAGGGAGAAGTTGACGACTAGTCATATCCCCCTATAGTACATTCTGGGCCATTTTAGTTCTGGCAGGCCTAGACATGATTTTCTTGAGGTGTCATACGCTCTAGAATTACAAAGGGAAAAACACTAGAATGAAAAGACATGACAAGGGTTTGGCTTGTCATGGGCATGCGGCCATGGGCAACAGGCCCTGGACAGGCATGACCGTGACATCCTCCCCCACCTAATTGGTTGACGTCCCCGTCAACCGACTACTTTCATACCTTGCGATGTGGGTGGCGGCGGAGTTCAGATCTTCGGCGCGTTCCCAGCTTGTTTCCTCTGTAGGGAGATTCTTCCATTTGACAAGGAATTCACGAATCGTCCGTACAGGTCTTCCTATCTTCCTAACCCTGTCGGCTAGGATCTCTTCCACTTCCTTTGTCTCTTTTTGTTTCAGATCGATGCTCGGTCTTGTGGTTGTATTTCGATGGTCGTCGTCTGGATCAGGGTGATAGGGCTTCAAGTTGCTCACATGAATGACGGGGTGAATTTTCATCCATGCGGGGAGTGCAACTCGGTAGGAGGTAGCCCCAATCTTTTTAAGGACTTCAACCGGGCCTTCGTATTTACGAACTAATCTCTGGTCCTTTCGGCTACGAAATCTGATCTGTTCTGGTCTCAGCTTGATAAGGACTTGATCTCCTGCACGGAAATGAAGGGGGCGACGCTTCTTGTCCGCCCATTTCTTCATATGCTTGGAAGCCTTCTCTAAATATGCTCGGGCTATATCTGTCGTCTGCTTCCATTCTCTTGTAAAGTTGTGAGCTTGAGGGTTTTTTCCTGCATAAGGATGATCAATAATATGGGGTAAGGCCGGTTGTCGTCCACTTACAATTTCAAAGGGACTCTTCCCCGTAGACGAGCTTGTTTGACAATTGAAGCAAAATTGGGCGACATCTAACAATTGTATCCAGTTCTTTTGGCGAGCGTCGACGAAGTGACGTAAGTATTCTTCGAGCAAGCAGTTGAACCGTTCTGTCTGTCCATCGGTTTGAGGGTGATAACTCGAGGAGATGTTCAAGGTTGTTCCCAAGAAAGCGAATAACTCAGTCCAGAATGTCCCAATAAATCTGCCATCCCTGTCACTGATGATGCTCGACGGAATGCCCCATAACTTTACAACGTGTTTGAAAAACAGTTGGGCTGTGAGTTCCGCCGAACATAATTTGGGAGTGGGGATGAACGTCGCATATTTTGAGAACCGGTCCACAATAACCAAGATGGCGTCATATTCCCCGACTTTTGGGAGGTGTGTTATGAAGTCCAGAGATACACTTTCCCAGGGTCGTGTTGGCACAGGTAGAGGTTCCAAGAGTCCAGAGACTTTGGCTTTCTCGACCTTATCCTGTTGGCAGATGAGGCACGTCTTGGTGTATTGCATGATGTCGTCTCGCATGTTTGGCCAGAAGTACCCCTTCTTTATTAGGGCGTATGTTCTTTGCCATCCCGGGTGTCCGGCCCATAAGGTGTCGTGACATTCTTGAATGAGCTTCTTCCTCAGTTCTCCCGTTCTTGGGACGTACAATCTGTTTCCTTTGGTTATCAGGAGGTCCCCCTCAACCCAAAACTGCCGTGTCTTTCCAGCCTTAGCTAGTTCGACAACGGCTTTGGCCGATGGGTCTTTGTGTAAATGTTCCTTGATGATGTCGCGCATCGATCCATCGATCTTACTTGAATGAATATGGGCTAACATGCACAGGGCCGCATGTTCGCCCTTCCGACTCAGCGCGTCGGCTGCTTGATTACTCTTTCCCGCTTTGTGTTCGAACTTGAAGTCGAATTCAGCCAACGACTCCTGCCACCGGGCTTGTTTTGCTGTTAATTTTGGTTGATCAAAGAAGTGGCAAGTGGCGCTGTTATCCGTCTTCACTACGAACTGCGATCCTAAGAGGTACTGTCTCCAGACTCGAAGGCAATGGACTACAGCCAGCATTTCTTTCTCGGAGACAGTGTATCTTCGTTCGGCATCGTTGAGCTTTCGACTTTCGTAAGCGATGGGGTGGCCTTCTTGAATAAGGACCCCACCGAGAGCAAAGTCGGAAGCATCGGTTTCCACTTCAAATGGCTTTGTGACGTCAACCAACCCGAGGACAGGACCCCTCGTCATGGTTGTTTTCAGATTTTCAAAGGCCATTTGACAATCATTCGACCACGACCAAGGGTGGTCTTTCTTCAACAGCTCTGTCAATGGGGCGGCTCGTCGTGAAAACCCTTCGACGAACCGCCTATAGTAGTTGGCTAGTCCTAAGAAGGACCTCAACTCAGATACGGAAGTAGGAACCTTCCATTCTTGGATAGCTTTTATCTTGTCGCTATCCATACTGATTTGTCCACATCTGACGACATGTCCAAGGAAGTGGATGCATGTTTGTGCGAATGCACATTTCTCCTTCTTCACATACAGCTGGTTCTGCCGGAGCTTGTCAAACACTAACTTCAAGTGCACTTTGTGTTCCTCGAGGGTTGTGCTGTAAACAACAATGTCGTCGAGGTATACTATGACGAATTGATCCAGGTATTCGTAGAAAACCTGGTTCATCAACGTGCAGAACGTAGCTGGGGCGTTTGTCAAGCCAAAGGGCATTACTAGGAATTCGAAGGCCCCATATCTTGTTACGCACGTCGTCTTGGGTTCGTCCCCTTCGGCAATACGTACTTGATAATATCCCGATCGTAAGTCCAATTTCGTGAAGTACTTGGCCCCGTGAAGTTGGTCGAACAAGTCAGATATTATCGGCAGAGGATATTTGTTGCGTACTGTCACCTTGTTTAAGGCTCTATAGTCTATGCACAGACGCAACGTCCCATCCTTCTTCTTCTGGAATAGTACGGGGGCTCCATAAGGGGCCTTTGCCGGGCGAATGAATCCCGCCTTCAGCAACTCGTCTAGTTGTTTCCTCAATTCGGCTAGCTCGGGTGGAGCCATCCGGTATGCATTCTTTGCGGGCGGCTTAACCCCGGGGAGGAGTTCGATTTCGTGGTCAATGCCTCGACGAGGTGGTAGTGTTTGTGGTAGACTCTCTGGCATTATGTCGGTATAGCTGTCTAATACTTCCTTGATTTCCTCTGGGACAGTCTCTTCGGTGGTTGCCTCTTCTATCAGTGGTATGGCCATGAATGTAGGTTCCTCTCGTGCGAGTCCCCTTTTCAGCTGTATGGCCGAGATCATTCGAAGATTACCTGGTTGCTTGATGCTTGCAGGTATTACTGTGGGGTTACGGTCGGTGATCACCAAGCATTTTGCCAATGGCATTGGGATGACCTTGTGTTCTAGGAGGAACTCCATCCCAAGTACCACGTCGAAGTCGTCCATGCGAACCACGACAAGGTCTAGCTCTCCAGTCCAATCCCCTATTTTGAAGGGGACTCCTTTGGAAACTCCCACAATAGGCAAGGCCTCGGAGTTGACAGCTTTCATTTTCCCCGGGTCTTTTCCTATGGTGAGTCCCAATCTTCTGGCTTCTTGATCAGCAATGAAGTTGTGGGTTGCTCCAGAGTCTATCAGAGTGCTCTTGCTCGGTCGAGAGTTTATTGTGGCATCTACGAACATAAGCCCTTTCTCTATTATCTCCTTCGGTTCGACTTTCCGTTGGAGGGCTGACAAGAATTTGAGTGCGCCCATTCGGGGGTTGTCGTGATCTTCTTTCTTGTCTAGCAAAGTCTCGACCCTTGCCTCATTGCTCTCTTGAATGGACACTTGGAGTGCAGTGAGAGAGGCCCGATGAGGACAGTAGGATACCTTGTGGGGGCCTTTACACAGTATGCATTGCAAAGGCGTCGTCGGGTGGTTCTTTTGATGGTAAGGCCCTCGAGATGTCCCCGCTTGATTGTTCTGAGGAGGTCTATCCGTCCATCCATTCGATCTGTTGGGGCTTCCATTTCGATGGCCTGGTGGTCTGTATGGTTTGCCCCCATTGTTTGGGGCTGGTGTCGCTCTTCTTTGGGATCCTGCTTCGTTCCCACAGTCCACGAGTCTCTCGGCGCAGGCCATTGCGGCAGCTAGGGTTTGGACCCTGTTCTCATGTATCTTTGTTTTGGCCCACGGCTGTAGACCATTTATAAAGAAGAACACCTTGTCCTTCTCTGCTGTGCCCCTGATATCCAGCATCAGGGTTGAGAACTGTCTGACGTAGTCCCGTATGTTTCCAGTGTGTTTCAGGGCTACTATTTTCTCCATTGCTATGTGTCCTGCATTTTCGGGGAGGAATTGTTCCCTCAACTCTCTCTTGAGGTCCTCCCATGAGTCGATGGTGCACAATCCATCCTCGATGTCTTGCACCTTCGTACGCCACCACAGTTTGGCGTCGTCTACGAGATACATCGCAGCTACAGTCACCTTCTTGTCGTCGGTACAAGCCGTTGTGGCTTTGAAGTACTGTTCGACGTCAAAGATGAAGTTCTCCAACTCTTTGGCGTCCCGATTCCCTTTGAAGGCTCTAGGGTCTGGGAACCTTAGTTTGTTGGATCCTGCATTAGTTTGTCCAGCCGTGACACCTTCCACGGCTTTCATGGTAACTTCAATTCGAGTGCTCATGGCGGACATCCTTTCTTGGAGGTCGTCGACTGTTGATCTGAATTCATCAGCCAATCCATTGAACAAACTCATCATTGTGTTTTGTAGTACGTCGAACTCTTCGCCACGTCCCTCTTTGTGTGCGACAGAGCTATCCGGACTATCAGACGGTTTTGGGCTGCTCGTAGGAGCAACTCTTTCTTCGAGCGAGGTCACTCGAAACAACAGTTCTGCGATTGGCAACCCGTCTAGGCGGTTGCCCATTGCGTCGACTTGGACGACTTTCTCACTCAGTTCGGTCACCCGTGTTTCCAGGAAACGGAGGGTGTCAGGGACTTCTTTGAGGAACAGCATTTCCTCCTCTATTAGCGTAAGCCGATCGGCTTGTGCTTTGGGTGTCGACTTTGTCGTCGACATGATCTCGGTCTGTATGACGTTACGGAGCTAACAAAGCTCTGATACCACTTGACACAATCGCACTTTCGAAGGCAGCGGACTAGCGATTGTGCGGCACTCACTTTCCAGCGACAAGTGAGTTAAGCCAATTTGTTCTTGCGTCGCCTACGGCCAAGCGACGTACGGTCGAGCCTCTAGCCTCGGTTTTAAAAGAAGGTTTTAGAAAACGAGGAGAGAGAGAGATTTTTGAAAGAGACGTTATATAAGCAAGCAAGAGAAAGATAACAACGGCTTAGCATATATAACCTTGGGTAGGGAGAAGTTGATGACTAGTCATATCCCCCTATACTATAGTACATTCTGGGCCATTTTAGTTCTGGCAGGCCTAGACATGATATTTTTGAGGTGTCATACACTCTATAATTACAAAAGGAAAAACACTAGAATGAAAAAACATGACAAGGGTTTGGCTTGTCATGGGCATGCGGCCATGGGCAACATGCCCTGGACAAGCATGACCGTGACACACGGCTGCATGTCCGTTGCATACCAAAACCTTAGCCCACGAGAAAATGTGATACACTCACCTAATATTCTTATCGTGGCCCACAAGAAAAGGTGGGTATCGAACACGATTCCTATAATTTGCATAGTTTTTATTTTTAATCGTTTTTCTTTTTTAAAAATTATTATTATCAATTAAAATGCTTCACATGTCATCCACATCCTTTATCTTTACAGCATTCCTATAGTTATCTCTTTTACAGCTTTAAAACATTTAATTACATATAGTTTAAAAAAAACATTTCATTTTTAAATTTATTAAAATATAATTATTTTTAAAAAAATATATATAATATTATATGCTTACTGGACAAAAGATTTATACGAGTTTAAATATTTTTAAAATTAAATATAATAAAAATAAATTATAAATTTAAATATAGTCGAAATAATTGTTGACGTTTTTGTCCCCTATAATTGGGGCCCACGACATGGATGGTCTGCCTATCCTTATTAATACGCAAGGACAATAATGTAATGTGATCGTGACCGGTTTTGGTACCTCGGTAACGGACCAATCACGTGGCGCCACCACGACGCTTCCTGTTGAGATTTTTTTTTTATCTTCTTTTAATAATTTATAAGCTAATTTTCATTTTCCATAAAAAAAAAAATTCTAAAATAAATACCAACCCACTATATAATTTTAATATATTTTTAAAATTAATAGAGTGATATTTCTTATTTTAATTAAAATATATATATATTTTTACTTATGTTAATTATATACGTTTATAAATTATAAATATTAAATCTTTACATAATAAACCGAACATTAATTATGTCTATAATTATTCTGGTTTTTAAGAGACCAAATAATCTAAAACATAGGAATTAATTACTTGTTCCGCCACACCTAATAATAGAGAGGCTTCAACATTATTATTACCTAGTAATAAAGTTCCAAATTGTTTGATACCCTAAATAAACATAACGTGGGACATTGCCTCCTAGAATTCACAAGAAAATAATATAGACGAGTGTATTAAAGGGTGTCAATGAGAAGACAAAACGACTTTTTAAAGAAAATCAATGACTTGTTTCAATAGTTCGAGATGACGAAGGGAGTGAACATGTCATGTCAAGTGTTGTCATGTCCAGTGCACCTATCAAAATCGAAACCGTCGGCATCTGACTTTCTCTAGTTTATATTAGCTATTTTCTGTCACCGAGCAAAACAGCTAATTCATGAGGGACCCAGTATACTGTACTAAAATAAATAATCATATTGTATAATGGAGTAATAATAATAATAATATTATATGATCATCTGTAATGACAAATAATTTGAAATAATGTTAATTAGGAATAAAATACGAATATAATTAATAAAATTATATGTGTATAGAAATATATCATTGGAAATAAAAAGAGAAAAAAAGCAAAAAAGTACGAAATAAAATTTATTTACTCTTTTTGGGAAAACAAACCAATATAATGGCTGTTCAAAATTTTATCCTTATTCGATTTATTTGATAATTATCTCTCTATAATTAAAAAAATCCTTTTTTATTTTTTAAAATAAAAACTAATAACTCCAAAAATAATATCCCAAACTAAGGGTTTCCTTTGTACACTTATTTATACACTTAATTTCTTTTTAAAGGTAAATATATATAGAATTATTAACTTGAAAGAGAAGCAATAAATAAATAANACTCTATAATTACAAAAGGAAAAACACTAGAATGAAAAAACATGACAAGGGTTGGCTTGTCATGGGCATGCGGCCATGGGCAACATGCCCGGGACAAGCATGACCGTGACACACGGCTGCATGTCCGTTGCATACCAAAACCTTAGCCCACGAGAAAATGTGATACACTCACCTAATATTCTTATCGTGGCCCACAAGAAAAGGTGGGTATCGAACACGATTCCTATAATTTGCATAGTTTTTATTTTTAATCGTTTTTCTTTTTTAAAAATTATTATTATCAATTAAAATGCTTCACATGTCATCCACATCCTTTATCTTTACAGCATTCCTATAGTTATCTCTTTTACAGCTTTAAAACATTTAATTACATATAGTTTAAAAAAAACATTTCATTTTTAAATTTATTAAAATATAATTATTTTTAAAAAAATATATATAATATTATATGCTTACTGGACAAAAGATTTATACGAGTTTAAATATTTTTAAAATTAAATATAATAAAAATAAATTATAAATTTAAATATAGTCGAAATAATTGTTGACGTTTTTGTCCCCTATAATTGGGGCCCACGACATGGATGGTCTGCCTATCCTTATTAATACGCAAGGACAATAATGTAATGTGATCGTGACCGGTTTTGGTACCTCGGTAACGGACCAATCACGTGGCGCCACCACGACGCTTCCTGTTGAGATTTTTTTTTTATCTTCTTTTAATAATTTATAAGCTAATTTTCATTTTCCATAAAAAAAAAAATTCTAAAATAAATACCAACCCACTATATAATTTTAATATATTTTTAAAATTAATAGAGTGATATTTCTTATTTTAATTAAAATATATATATATTTTTACTTATGTTAATTATATACGTTTATAAATTATAAATATTAAATCTTTACATAATAAACCGAACATTAATTATGTCTATAATTATTCTGGTTTTTAAGAGACCAAATAATCTAAAACATAGGAATTAATTACTTGTTCCGCCACACCTAATAATAGAGAGGCTTCAACATTATTATTACCTAGTAATAAAGTTCCAAATTGTTTGATACCCTAAATAAACATAACGTGGGACATTGCCTCCTAGAATTCACAAGAAAATAATATAGACGAGTGTATTAAAGGGTGTCAATGAGAAGACAAAACGACTTTTTAAAGAAAATCAATGACTTGTTTCAATAGTTCGAGATGACGAAGGGAGTGAACATGTCATGTCAAGTGTTGTCATGTCCAGTGCACCTATCAAAATCGAAACCGTCGGCATCTGACTTTCTCTAGTTTATATTAGCTATTTTCTGTCACCGAGCAAAACAGCTAATTCATGAGGGACCCAGTATACTGTACTAAAATAAATAATCATATTGTATAATGGAGTAATAATAATAATAATATTATATGATCATCTGTAATGACAAATAATTTGAAATAATGTTAATTAGGAATAAAATACGAATATAATTAATAAAATTATATGTGTATAGAAATATATCATTGGAAATAAAAAGAGAAAAAAAGCAAAAAAGTACGAAATAAAATTTATTTACTCTTTTTGGGAAAACAAACCAATATAATGGCTGTTCAAAATTTTATCCTTATTCGATTTATTTGATAATTATCTCTCTATAATTAAAAAAATCCTTTTTTATTTTTTAAAATAAAAACTAATAACTCCAAAAATAATATCCCAAACTAAGGGTTTCCTTTGTACACTTATTTATACACTTAATTTCTTTTTAAAGGTAAATATATATAGAATTATTAACTTGAAAGAGAAGCAATAAATAAATAAATAAATATATATATATATATATATATATATTATTTTATTTTATTTGCTTCTCTCTCAAGTTAATAATTATATTACTATAATATTATTTAGGACAGACGTTTTATTTTTTATTTCTAACTGAATCTTTTTTATTTTTAGATTTAAATCCTAAACTTTTTAAATAGTAATTACTAAGCTATATATATATTATATATATATTATTTATTATTATTATTATTTTAATTATAAAGCTATATTTTTTGTTTTTTTTATGTAAAATCTTAAGAGACAGAGATAGGCTAAACAAAAAATGATTACTCAATAGAAAACTAAATTGGGAATGAATGGACGGACCTTTCGCTGAATAGTTGATGAAAAAGAATTAACAAATAGTCAAAGGTTATATAATTATTGTACTAGTAAAGTAAGTGTTGTCCTATTGGTTAGAAAATAAGCCAATAGTGCACGTATTATATCCAAGATTAGTACTACGAGTATTCACATGGCTCGATAACCCAATCAACCAATACTACCTAACTCAAACAAGGTTGAACTCGGTTAGATTTTTTTCAATTTTGGCAATTTGGTTCGACTTGTGGGTTGACTAATTGAGTCAACCCAACCAAGCAAAAAAAAAAAAAAAAAGGGTNTCTACTTTTAATTAAGAATATTTAACGTATGTAACCAATTTCAGTGATGCGTTATTTCTTGTAAATATTGGATATTTGAACTTTATGAGATTTGAGTTATTAATGTAACATGTAAGTGGATAGATACAGTTATTTAAAATAATAATAAAAAAAAACAACCCAACAACCCAGTTCCTAGAGACTCAGGTCACTAAACCAATCGACTCGAAATTTCATGTTCGTCCAAAAGCTTTTTCCAACCCAACCCATATACACCTTTAACCAGTACCCTTCTAAGCTTTATGTCCGGTACAAATAAGAAAAAACAAAGATATAAAAATGTTAGGTAGAAACATGCGATGCACGAGATATAATACTATTCGAATGAATTACTTTTGTGATGCACTTTAAACTTATTATGACAAAAAGAAAAAGTTATTCTTTTATGTCATTTAATATTTACCATTAATAACGACTTGATTTTTATTGGTCTAATAAAGTGATGACTTTATTATTATCTGTAAAGTCAAGTCATCCATATTTTAATTTTAATTTATCTTATTATTATTTTTTATTAGAGAATAATATTATATATTTCATGGGAATCAGCAACCGAGATCCAAATAGGGTCTTCTCTCTCTCCAATAATTTATTATAAAATAAACTAAAAAAAAATTGAAGTCAAAGATAATATGACTGTGAAATTAAAAAAAGAAAAAAAAAACAATATTCATTTATAAATTATCCAAATATAAAAACATTATAATTTTTCCATTTTAGTCCAATCATAAATGATGAACATCACATCATTACTCATTATAATAAATTATTAAAATTATAGTTTAGTATTAAATAGCAAATTAATTTTCAATTTAGTTTAATCTGTTTTTAATATATTTAAGAAAATAAATTAATGGTTTAATATATTTTTAATATTATTGAACGAGGGTTTTGAATAAAAATTTCTATATTTATAATTATTTATAGAAATAGAAATCTTTGCTGAGAGAGTAAAATAATAATTTTTAAAAAATAATTATAAAATATATTATTTTATTTTATTTTTTAAACTTTTTAAATATTTAAATTTTAATGTAGGAAAAAACCATGATAAAATTTTAAAATATTGGAAAAAATGAGATTATTAAATAAAATATAATAATTAAAATAAAAATAAAAAAAGAAAAGGAAAAACGGAACTGTTTAATGCACTACAAATGACCTTCAGGTCAATACAGAGCTTCCCCATCACTTCCTTTCTCTGCAATTTCTTCTTCTTCTTCTCGAAGAAACAGAGCTGTAACAGACTGCCACTTCCTTTCTCTTGATTTTTTTATTCTTTTTTTCACAAAGATGGGGATCTGTCCTGGCATGGAGATGATTCAGAAGCTTTTGGAGGCGTTTTTCTCTAGTAGTCTGATGAAGTTCGGCTACGGCGGTGGTGGTGGCGGCAGCGGAAATGGACGGAGAATCAGAGGTACGGTGGTTCTTATGAAAAAGAGTATTCTCGACTTCAAGGATGTTAAGGCTTCTGTTGTCGATCGGATTCATGAATTCCTTGGAAAAGGTGTTTCCATTCAACTCATCAGCTCGGATCCTCCCGCCTCAGGTGAGTATCAGAGTTCGTGGTTCTTTTCGTTAGGGATACTCTTAACTCTGTTAGTGTAATTTATTAGGCGCTTGTTAGGTTGTTAGGGTAACTTATTGGCTTAAACTTTTGGGTTGAATGATGATTTACGATAGAGGATAGATTGGGGGTGGAAATGGTGGGGAAGGCAGCGATGTTGGAGCAATGGATCTCGACGGTGAAGCCGTCGTTAACGGCGGACGAGATCGAGTTCACGGTGTTCTTTGAATGGGAGGAAAGGATGGGAGTACCAGGAGCTTTCATCATTAGAAACCATCACTCCAGCCAGTTTTACTTGAAGACAGTCACCTTACATGACGTTCCTGGCTATGGCTCTGTGCATTTCGTTTGTAATTCGTGGGTTTATCCTGCTCATCGATATACTTATGACCGTGTTTTCTTCTCCAACAAGGTAGAATCGTTTAACTAATTGAACTATGTTCGGTTTGATGATGGAACTAAGGCAAATGAGTTGAGTTCTTCTTTGATTGATCATTTGTTAGAGTTATCTTCCGAGTGAAACACCTGAGCCACTACGGAAGTACAGAGAAAATGAACTTATGAACCTCCGTGGAAATGGCGTCGGTGAGCTCAAGGAGTGGGATAGAGTTTATGACTATGCTTGCTACAACGATCTCGGAATGCCAGACACGAGCAAAAGGTTCGTCCGCACTGTTCTTGGAGGTTTGAAGGAGTTTCCCTATCCACGAAGAGGTCGAACCGGTCGAAAACAAGCAAAATCAGGTTGAGAATATGATCTTTCCATCAAATTCTTTCATGTATCTCCTCTTTAATCATCAACCTGGTTATGTTGTTACAGATCCAAGCTGTGAAAGCAGGCTGCCATTGCTGAGTTTAGACATTTACGTGCCGAGAGACGAGCGGTTTCGCCACCTGAAGTTATCAGACTTTCTAGCTTATGCTGTGAAGTCAATTGTTCAGACATTGCTCCCAGAGATCAAATCTTTATGTGACAAAACTATTAATGAGTTTGATTGCTTTCAAGATGTTCTAGATCTTTATGAAGGAGGAATGAGGCTACCAAATGAAATACTAGGCAACCTAAGGGATCTGGTTCCTTGGCAGCTGTTTAGGGAACTGATGCGTTCTGATGGCCACCAATTCCTGAAGTTTCCGGTGCCTGATGTGATCAAAGGTATGAAATTCTAATCTACCCTCTTACTCAGATCGAACTCTACGACGTCGGAGTTTTCGGAAAACTCGACGAAATCCTAAATGACTGCTTGGATTGCAAATCCAGAGAGCAAAACAGCTTGGAGAACGGATGAAGAGTTCGGACGAGAAATGCTAGCAGGAGTGAACCCGGTCATTATTCGTCGACTCCAAGTACGACATCCATAGCTTTATTTACTGCATTCATTAGGCACCCTTTCATCCATAATTCCCTTTGCCTTGTAGGAGTTCCCTCCAACCAGCAAATTGGATCCTAAATTGTATGGAAAGCAGAACAGTTCCATAACAGAAGAGCACATAGCCAAGCACTTGAATGGGCTCACCGTTGATCAGGTTCTGCGCATATTTCATTCATACCTCTAAACAGCAACCATAAAGATTTCTCATTAATATCTTGATCTCATGTTTCTTTATTGTCAGGCTTTGGAAATGAACAAGCTGTTCATTCTGGATCATCATGATTCACTGATGCCATACATCAGTAGAATAAACTCGACATCCACGAAGACATACGCTACTCGAACACTCCTCGTTCTACAGGATAACGGGATTTTGAAGCCAATAGCAATTGAACTAAGTCTACCACACCCACAAGGAGATCATCATGGAGCTGTGAGCAAAGTTTTCACTCCTGCAGAAAACGGCATTGAGGGATCTGTTTGGCAGTTGGCTAAAGCTTATGTCGCAGTTAATGATTCTGGCTATCACCAGCTGATCAGCCATTGGTACGTCCTAAAAACGCTAGAATAATCAATCAGATCAATATACATGACTGTTTGTGAGATCTCACATCGGGTGTGGAAATCTCTCTCTAGCAGACCCGTTTTAAAACCCTTAAGGGAAAGTACAAAGAGGACAATATCTCCTAGCGGTGGGTTGGACTGTTACAAGTGGTATTAAAGCTAAACACCGGACGATGTGTCAGCGAGGAGGCTGAACCCCAAAAGGAAGTGGACACGAGGTGGTGTGCCAGTAAGGATGTTGGGCTTGAAGGGGGTGAATTGGGGGTGGTCCCACATCGATTGAAGAAGGGAACGAGTGTCAGCGAGGACGCTGGACCCTAAAGGGGTGGATTATGAGATCCCATATCGGTTGGAAGGAGAACGAAACATCTTTTATAAGGGTGTAGAAATCTCTCCCGTGTTTTAAAACTTTGAGAGGAAGCATGAAAGATCCATGTAAACCTCTCCTTAGCAGACATGTTTTAAAAACTTTGACGGGAAGTCCGAAAGGGAAAGTATCTACTAGCGTTGGGCTTGGTCTTGGGCTTGTGTGTTACATTATCTAACTCAACTAACATGAACATAACTAAAATTTACTGTACTTTGCAGGCTGAACACGCATGCTGTGATAGAGCCATTCATCATAGCAACAAACAGACATTTAAGTGTTATGCATCCAATCTATAAGCTTCTTCATCCACACTTCAGAGACACAATGAACATAAACGCCATGGCAAGGCAGGTTCTCATCAACGCTGGTGGAATTCTCGAAATCACTGTCTTCCCTGGAAAATACGCCTTGGAAATGTCAGCTGTTCTTTACAAGAACTGGGTTTTCACAGACCAGGCACTCCCGGCTGATCTAATCAAGAGGTGGGTTGTGTTGATTTCAGTCAAAAACATGAATCCGTGACTATAAAATTAAAATTTCCTTGCACCTCATTTTCAGAGGAGTGGCAGTTCCTGATCCAAGTAGCTCCCATGGCCTCAAGCTTCTGATAGAGGATTACCCATATGCCGTGGACGGTCTCGAGATCTGGTCTGCAATTGAGACATGGGTTAGAGATTATTCTTATTTCTATTACAAATCAGATGAAATGGTTGTACAGGACACCGAAATTCAATCATGGTGGACAGAGCTTCGCAATGTCGGGCATGGCGATTTGAAAGACGAACCATGGTGGCCTAAAATGAACACAAGAGAAGACCTAATCCAATCATGCGCCACCATCATTTGGATAGCTTCAGCCCTCCACGCCGCTGTGAACTTCGGGCAATACCCATATGCCGGGTACCTCCCGAACCGCCCGACGGTGAGCCGCCGATTCATGCCGGAACCAGGCACACCGGAGTTCAGAGAGCTGGAGACCGACCCGGATTTAGCGTACTTGAAAACGATTACAGCGCAGCTACAAACAATCCTGGGCGTCTCGCTAATTGAGAGCCTATCCCGACATTCGGTGGATGAGATTTATCTTGGGCAGAGAGATACGGCGGATTGGACGACGGATGAAGAACCGATGGCAGCTTTTGAGAGATTTGGGGATCGGTTGAGGGAGATTGAGGAGAAGATTTTGAGTATGAACAACGATGAGAGATGGAGGAATCGAGTTGGACCGGTGAAAATGCCTTACACGTTACTGTTTCCCAATACCTCGAATTTCTACGAAGAAGAAGGGCTCAACGCTAGAGGGATCCCAAACAGCATTTCGATCTGAAAAACTTTCATAGATTTCCATCTTCAAACCGTGTTTCTTAGAGATTCTGTGCGGTGAGTTTGTGCTAGAATTTAAAGACGTGTCTACTATTCCTCAACGTGTATTAAAACGTGTCTACTATTCTTTAATGTGATCTAAAGACGTGTCTACTATTCCTCAATGTGTTTTAAAACTTGTCGCCTAAAGAGAGGTTTTCACACCCTTATAAGGTATACTTTGTTCCCGATGTGAGATATCATAATTCACCGCTTGGATGTCTGGCTCTAATACATTTGTAATAGTCCCAGCCCACTGCTACTAGGTTTTAGTCCGTTATGTATTGTTGTCAACCTCCCGATTTTAAAATGTATCTACTTGAGAGAAATTTCCTCACCTTTGAGGAATGTTTCGTTCCCCTCTCTAATCAAGGTGGGACCTCACAAAAAGTTATCTTCATAGACCAACACAAGTACTTCTCGTATGCTTCTAAGAGTGAAGGCTATTCCCACGGTCCAACATGAGTCCTTTCAATATGTTTTTAAGAATGAAAGTTATACCTACCGAAAAGTAATTTGATCAAATCTTTCTCAGTCATCCTACTCTTAGTATTGCTCTCATTCGGATGTACTCTCGATTCATTCAAGTACCAGTATTTTATTAATTTGATCTAGTTCGACTTTATCTAAAATAAAACAAAAAATTTGATGTGAAGACTAAAACATGACAAAAATTGACACGAGGACTAAATATTGAATAATTGATTTTTGCGACGGTAATCGATATTTTATCTATTGAGTAATAATTGAATTACGACAATGTAAAAGACTTATATATTCACTCTTATCGTAACATCATTGAACGTTGGAAATATATTCTCATATATTTCATTATACATTGACTGTTACACGGGGAATGATTTTCTACATCAATTATAAGATATATAATTGATTAGACCGATCATTTACGTACACAACCAAACCACATCCAAGACTATTATTATGTTACATCGTCTAGTAACTTAAGCACCGATAGCTGTTTCCATGAGAATGGAATCAACATCGTTTCGATTCTGATTGATCATTCCATCGTCATTATCTAATTTTACATTTATCCATATCTCTGGAATTTCTTGTGCTAAATTATGTACCGTTTCCACTGCATAATCCGCCTCTATATTCTTCACGAGCTTCCCCACCTTCATCCAATGACACCATATAAATAACTTTCTAAAAAATAATTTAATCATTTTCAATTTAAACATTCATTTTTTTATATATATTTGAAAATACATATTTTCTTTATATTATTCAAGCAATTTAAAAATTAAAAAAAAAAAACGTTTTCACTTTGTAATTTATATTTGATTTTAAATTATCATTTGAGTTATATTGATGATCAATACTATTTTTATCTTAATTATTTATCTTTAATATTTAAAATTTAAAAAAAAAAAGAATTTAAAAATAAATTAGAAAGAATTAAAAAGATGAAAAATAAATTATCAAAACAGAACTTTAACACGTTGAAAGAACGTGGTGAAGTAAAGTTCTCACGAGAACGGTGCGGAGGCCGGCGGCTTTTCCGGCGGCGATATTGTGGGCGTTATCGTCAAGAAACAGCTGCGCACAACAACCAAATTAAACCAACAAACGAACAAATGAATCAATTCAGCGACGGCGTACCGTACGACGGGGGTCAATGTCAGCGACGTCGATAGCAATTCTCATGGCGTCCATCGACGGCTTGAGAAGAATCGGAAACTCGTCGGGTCGGGTCGCCTTCGGCAGGTTCGGGTTCATCGTCTCGAAACATATGATCTTCTCGAAACAACTCTGTAAGCCAAGGCGACCGAGCACCTCTGTCGCGTGGTTCATGTCGGAGTTCGTGAAAATCTGTTGTAATCCCAAATCCCAACAAAATTACAACAATTTAAACACGATTAGAACAATTTAAACACGATTAACATTTAAAACATACGATTTTTCGTTGTGGAATTGACAGCAAGAGATGTCGGAGCTGGATGTCCTGTTTCAGCCGGTCGTATGGCAATCTTCCATGGACGAAGCTGAAACAAACAACGTTAATATTGTTCATGGAGAATCGTTTGTTTTGTTCTATGGTTTTGTTTTGCTTACCCATGGTAATCATCTTCGTGAATGTCATAACCCAATGCCTGATCATAATTAAGTACAAAAGATTAGTTTAATGGGGACTGTAATGAAGTTGCAGAGTTGTTAATGGAGAATTTACTCGCAAACCAGCCAGAGTGCTGCCGTAGGTTTTGAAAAGCTCAGTACGAAGAATTGGAGCTTGGGTTACTGGGAATCCACATATTTCGACAAGAAAATCTGTCAAAATTCGTCAAGATTAAGGTAAATTTAGTGTTGAGAAAACCCAAGAAACAAGAACATTGAAAAACAGAACATATTTAGTGTTGGGGAAACCTTCGATGTTTTTCTTGCAAGCAGCTGAAATTCCAGTGTTGAATGGGTACAGAGTGTCATCCAAGTCTGTTAAGAAAGAAACAGAGTAAGAATATCAAAGGTTAAATCTTTTTGAAATGAAGAAGATGATGAAGAAGAAGGTACCGAAAATGAGGCAGTCGAAGGAAGCATCCATGGCGGAAAATGGAGGAGAAATTGAAGGCTAAAACAGAGAGAAACAGAGCAAAACAGAGCAAAACAGAGTCTGAGCAAAGGGAGCGAAGAAGGGGAGGGACTAAGAGTAGCATATATAGGGAAAATGGATTACATGTGTAGATCTCTCCTGTACCCTTCATGGAAATCTCAAAAAAGAGGTCGAGATTGACACCCGCTCTGTAATACTCCATACCCAAGATTTTGGATCAAGATTTAGAATCCATATTCGACACCTAATTGCTCCCGACATTCCCCTACGACATGGTTATGTTACCTCCTCCTTGCTTCTTAAGAGTGAAAATCATCCCCCACAAACCAACCCGAGTCCTTCCGACATGCTTTATCCTTACTCACATGCATCTCAAGATACTTTTTAAGCGTTTCCCCGACAAAAAATTGTTCCGAGCAAGTCATTATTAGCCATGAAATTCACAAACCAACATGAGATTGAAATGGGAAAGGAATCAAATAACGACAAATTTATGAACTTTTATTTTGGTCCATTAATTTTTCATAACAACCCAATCATCCAATTTTGAACTTTTTAATTATAAAAATTTAATCTCTACAATAAAATCATCTCATAAAAAATAAATATTCTTTTTTATTTAATAATTTAATATATTTTTTTATTTAATAATTTAAACTTTGTTTTTTTAAAAAAAATTTTTGTTATTTATTATTTTTTCATATTATTAAGAAATCAAATAACTAAAAATAATAATAAGTTTAATAAATTTATTTTTTATTTTTTTAATTTGGTTAATCATTCAGATGTTAACGATAAAAAAAAAATAATTATATTTTTTTAAAAAAAATATAATTATCAAACATTTTATAAATTGGGAAAAAATTAAATTTATTTCATAATTTGTGTATTACGAGAGGAATTAGGGATGGGCCCATCCCCCACGCAGATTGAATAGGGTTATGACGACACGAAACTTCGTCGTTTTTAGCCTCGTGTCCAGCACGTGTTTGGATTTAATTTCATTTTTGTCATAATTATTGTATTGAGAGGAAAAAACAAAAAAGGGACTAAAATGGTAATTTTACCTTAAATAAATCTACATAGACTGCTCTCTCCTTATTTATCCATACTTTTTCGTTAAGTTCATAATTTTGTCGTTAAATTAATTTTAAAAAAAACATTTTCAATAATACTTTTTAAATTTAAAAAAAATTTAAAAAAAATTTAAAAAATACATTTACCATTTTCATTTTAGAAATATTCTTCAATTTTTAATATTATTTCAAAAAATAACTTTAAAATTTCATTTATACCTTTCAATTTTTTTTCTATATTTTTAAAGAAATATTTAAAAAATACCCATCAAAATTTAAAAGTACGATTAATATATTTTATATAAAAAAAAAAGTTTAAATTTTTTTTTATCGATGACGAAAATCATCTATGGACATCTTATAAATTATCTCCAAACTTTTTAATATTATTTTTTATCACGAGAATTTTTTAAATATGGCACTGCCATTTTTTAATTTTTTTTTTTTAAATTTAAAGGTGTTTTTGAAGTTTTAAAATAAGTTTCATATATTTTTAAAACTTTTCAAAAAAAATGAAAATGGGGAGACTGTATTTTTTAAACGCGTTAATGTTTTTTAAAAACCATAAAAGTTAAATGTATTTTTGAAATAAAATATTAAGACCATATTTTAGATATTTTTTAAAAATATATTTTTGACAATAAAGTTGAAGGATATTTTTATTAATTTATCTTTTAGGTCTATATCTACTTTTCACCGTCTAATAAATTTCCTTATTTATTTTAAATAAATTTCTCAATATTCAAAAAAAAAACTTTAGAAATTAATTAATCTATTAAATATAAAATCAAATTCATAACATTGTTAGCTAATTTCATTCTTAATTTTTAACTAAATTTCAAAAACAAAAATAAATAAACTAATAATTAGAAGTAGTGTTTGTGTCTAGCCACTAGGTTCGTGAATTTTCAAAATACATCGAATGGGTCTAAAGATTCATATAATTCGTAGGGGTGAGAAATCTCGGTTTAAACTCAGAATTGAGATCTCCATAAAATTCTCTACACAAATTCCTATCTCGATCTTTACAAAATAAATGAACTTTTTTCGCAAAATGAAGATGGATATAAGAGTCGAGATTTTCTCTTCCTACCCTACCACGTGACATCTTTAAATAAGTCGATAATTTATTAGATGCAAAATTAAAAATCATAAAATATATATATTACTATATAATATTCATATAGAATGTACCGTACAAACATAAAAGTTAAACGAATCAAAACAAAATCTATTATTTAGACAATAACATCAAACTAACCGTATTATATGTTTGCATAAAAAATATATCTCAATCATCAGCTATTACTTCACTTATCAATAACTACTCGATCTTGCTTTGGAAAGAGAGTAGGACTTGAAAAAACCAATGTTCGACATGATTTGATTATGATATTGTGGGTACGAACGGTTCAATGTTCAAAAGTAATTATATATTCTGAAATATAAAAGATATTATATTGGTTATATAATATTATTAAAAATTTTACAACACGAGCATAATTCAACACTTATCGGATAATTAAAAATTGATATAAATAAATAATTGTTTATATTACTATTTATAACTAAAAATAATAATAAATTTTGTACGGATATTAAAAAATTTTAATATTAGTTTTAATTAAAATATAAAAACATAAATAGTTGGGGTTTTTTTTTAATACTTAGATATAAAATTCAAGAATTTAATAAAATATTTAAAAATTAGTGAGAGCCATTAGTAGTTGGTAGGTAGGTCAGCCAAATCAACCGATTTATTCTTATTCCCCATTATTTAAATTATATGCCTTCAACTTCGAATAAATAAATTATTATATATATATATATATATATATATATATATATATATAATAAATGGTTAACTAATTTCGACTGTTTAATCCAAACCATAAAAATTGGATTATGTTAAGTTTTTTTATTTTTTATTTTTTTTTTATTCACATGTTCGAGCAACTCGACCAATCTAAAAATAGAGTAACAATCTTACCCTATTTTTTAATATTATTATAAAAATTAAGAATATTCAACGTTTATGATTTGTGAATGTTTGATATATAAATTTTATGGGAATTTAGTTATATATATATATATATATATATATATATATATATATATATATATATATATATATATTTGTCTACGTATAAAATTGGAGGGCAGACATTGGATAAGAAGCCCAAAAGAATTAGGTAGATATTCACTTTAAAAGCCCAAGGAAATATAATCTAATTAATTAATTCAGTAATTGATAAGGGTATTTTAGACATTTAAGTTGCTCCATTCTTTATCCGTTTGTTTCGAGTTCAATAACATATAAAATGTGAGAGTTGATATAATAGTTTAATTGATTGAGATGTGCACCCATGAGTTGGGTTAGTTTGGTTAGGTTATCAGATAAGAGGACAACTCAATAATATATTATTAGGTTGGGTCAGGTCGAGTTGGTCCACTGGTGGACAAGGTAAAGCGGTTATTAAGTGTCACAACCATACTATAAAGATAGGCAAGGTGGCGACTCTCAAGTGGCGCCCATCCAACTAAGTGAGGGTCGAGATAGATAAGTGTCATGATACGACTGAAGAGAATGATGCATCATTTGACACATGAAGAAGAATGTGCATTAAAGCTAAAACTGGAGAATAAGCAAGATTGGTGGGAACGATGGTGACAAGAGTGTTGAAGACAAGCTTGAGAAGGGGTCGAGTAAGGCTCAAACCATAACTGCAAAAGTCAGTGTTATGACATGAGTTTCAACATATGACTCTGGAGTTAAGTCCGTCGATATGAAAGATGAAAGATCGTCAAATTTGGTGTCAATCAAACACCTGAAAGACACTCCAGCTTGCCGTAATCAATTCTACTCCAAAAGATTTGGTATTATAGAGTGAGGCGGGGTGTCAACTCTCCACGGCCCCTTGAGCATTTTTGGCCTAAGTGATCTACCACATGATACATACGTGTGTCATGGTGTGGGTGAGTGTTGCAAGGCGAGAGTATTCATTTGAAAATATATTTTTTTGAGGAGAATGTCATCGTGCAAACATTGCACCCAAGCTCATGTGTCAAGAGTTTGGTATGTGGGGTTAAATGACTCGACATGGACATGAGATCGTTCATGCTTTGATTATACCCATATGGATGGATATTCAACGTACCTTGACAATAAAGACAACTCATGGGTCGATTCTCGATAAGCGTACCTGACGAAGCCACAAGGGTCGATGATCTCCAAGGACTTGGGATGACATCACGATGCATGACCATGTTGTTGGGAATCATGATGACCAAATGAGATGTAAACATTACATTCAAGAACCTTGGCCTAGAGCAAAGGCAAGGTGGAACCAAATGACTTGGCTTAGAGTAGAGACAAGTTAGTTAGACTCACAACAAACAAACATGAGCGCACGAGTTGCATGTATAGCCGAACAAACTTAGTTTCTGCATGAGTTATGTTTGGTCGGCAAAGGAAAACTCCGTCTAAAGTCCGACGAAACTACAAACTTGGGCACAAAAAAAAAAAAAAAAAAAAAACTGAATTTCCCTTAAAATTGTCGTGAACATATCAAAATCATGATGTCGTACAGTCATCATAGCATAGTAGCAAAAGTCGAGAAATGAGAGATGATGATGTCACTATAAAAAAATTCTCTATCATTTTTATGAAACAAATGTAATTCAATTCAAAATTATCTCAAATTTACGGAAATAACATAATTTTTTCTCCATAGAGTGAAACATTTAAATTGGTTCACTCATAAAAAGTTTATAAATAAAATCTGACATAATTATTAGAGCTACTTATTTTCTAACTTAAAAATAACATACCGTGACACTCAGGAAATTCAAAATTTTAATTAATATAAATATATAAAAAAAAAAAAAAAACAAATATCTCTAAATAAAACAAACATCTCTGACCGACATTCATGTCTCACCACATATATGATCTGTCTGTTCCCAACTCCGACAAATCTTATTTCAATTAATTAATTATTTTATTTTATTAATTAAAAAATAAGCCTTATTAATTGATTAATTTATTTAACATGTTTTAATTAATTAATTATATAGTAAAATCATTAAATAAAATTTCTAAAATGTCCGTGTATATATATATATATATATATATATATATATATATATTGTGTGGTTATAGTGAAATTGTGATTGACATGTAATTCGATGTAAATAGTGATAAAATATCGGTATCAATAAATACAAATGTTGATGTATTAACATTTCAATTTTATGTATCATTGACATAATGGTCCATTTTTGTCTTTATATTTTAAAAATAAAAATATAAAGAAAACGTGTTAATATATATATATATATATATTTTATTTTATTTTATTTTATTTTAAATATCTTCTAAAATAAAATGCTTTTTTATTAAATAATAATAATAATAATGGGATACACGCATCAATGCATTCAATCACATTAAAAATAATAATAATAATAAATATATATTTTAAAAAATTTCTACTATTTAGTTAACACAATTAAAAGTTTGCAATATTATTATTATTATTAAGTTTATTAATATTCATATTTAAAATAATTAAATAGATTTTTTTAGGTCCCACAACGTTGTCAGTGAGCCATAAAAAGATAAGGTTGCCAATAAACTTTTTTGTATTTTTTCTTGTAATGTCTGAACGTAATTACCATATTACCCTTGGAAATGGCTTTAAATACCAAATTTTCAATACACGTCCAATAATGCAAAAAGA